>NC_034187.2:75948452-76008923 GCF_002021735.2 Oncorhynchus kisutch
ACATTGCAAAAATCTGAAAATGTCTGTCCAGAAAAATTAATCCATGCTTTTGTCACTTCTAGGTTAGACTACGGCAATGCTCTACTTTCTGGCTACCCAGATAAAGCACTAAATAAACTTCAGTTAGTGCTAAACATGGCTTCTAGAATCTTGACAAGAACCCCCCAAAAAATCATATTACTCCAGTTCTAGCCTCTCTACACTGGCTTCCTGTGAAGGAGAGGGCTGATTTCAAGGTTTTACTGCTAACCTACAAAGCATTACATGGGCTTGCTTCTTACTGTCCCTAGAATTTCTAAACAAACAGCTGGTGGCAGGGCTTTCTCCTATAGAGCTCCATTTTTATGGAATGGTCTGCCTACCCATGTGAGAGACGCAGACTCGGTCTCAACCTTTAAGTCTTTACTGAAGACTCATCTCTTTAGTAGGTCCGATGATTGAGTATAGTTTGGCCCAGGAGTGTGAAGGTGAACGGAAAGGCAGTGGAACAACGAACCGCCCTTGCTGTCTCTGCCTGGCTGGTTCCCCTCTCTCCACTGGGATTCTTTGCCTCTAACCCTGTTACAGGGGCTGAGTCACTGGCTTACTGTTGCTCTTCTATGCCGTCCCTGGGAGGAGTGCATCCCTTGAGTGGGTTGAGTCATTGACGTGATCTTCCTGTCTGGGTTGGCGACCCCCCCCCCCCCCCCTTGGGTTGTGCCGTGGCGGAGATCTTTGTGGGCTATTCTCGGCCTTGTGTCAGGATGATAAGTTGGTGGTTGAAGCTATCCCTCTAGTGGTGTGGGGTTATATCCTGCCTGTTTGGCCCTGTCCGGGGGTATCGTCGGATGGGGCCACAGTGTATCCCGACCACTCCTGTCTCAGCCTCCAGTATGTATGCTGTATTAGTTTGTGTCGGGGGGGAAAGGGTCAGTCTGTTATATCTGGAGTGTTTCTCCTGTCTTATCCGGTGTCCTGTGTGAATTTAAGTATGCTCTCTCTAATTCTTTCTCTCTTTCTTTCTTTCTTTCTTTCTTTCTTTTTTCTTTCTTTCTTTTTCTCTCTCTTGGAGAACCTGAGCCCTAGGACCATGCCTCAGGACTATCAGGCCTGATGACTCCTTGCTGTCCCCAGTCCACCTGGCCGTGCTGTTGCTCCAGTTTCAACTGTTCTGCCTGCGGCTATGGAGTCCTGACCTGTTCACCGGACGTGCTACCTGTCCCAGACATGCTGTTTTCAAATCTCTAGAGACAGCAGGAGTGGTGGAGATACTCTGAATGATCGGCTATGAAAAGCCAACTGACATTTACTCCTGAGGTACTGACTTGCTGAAACCTTGACAACTACTGTGACTATTATTATTTGACCCTGCTGGTCACCTATAAACATTTGAACATCTTGGCCATGTTCTGTTATAATCTCCACCTGGCAAAGCCAGAAGAGGACTGGCCACCCCTCAGAACCTGGTTCCTCTCTAGGTTTCTTCCTAGGTTCTGGCCTTTCTAGGGAGTTTTTCCTAGCCACCATGCTTCTACATCTGCATTGCTTGCTGTTTGGGGTTTTAGGCTGGGTTTCTGCACAGCACTTTGAGATATCAGCTGATGTAAGAAGGGCTTTATAAATAACATTTGATTTGATGACCAATCGATAAGTAATATGTAGGATATGTTTGACTACAGATTCCGCCTGTTAGGTCATCTGTTGTTTAATTGATTGATTGATTGTGTACATTATTCTTCAAAAGGATATTATTTCCACTGCTCACCAAAGGCTTTGTAGTTTCAATTTAACTGTATATTACACATCCAACATTTTCTATTTTAAATCATCAAAATATTCAATTCAAATTCTCCCAAGAGTGGCATCACAGCACAATTTAAGACCAATTTAAATAAAAAAGAAACCAAATAAAACATGTGATGAATGTTGCCTTTGAGCAGTTGAGCATAGAGACAATCCTGTGTTTATTCTCATTGACTCATTTAATTATGCAATTAAAACTGCGGCTGGAAACTGTCTTCACTGTATTAATGAATGGAAGAAAACAGAGCTATTAGATTAAACCCACACACACACACACACACACACACACCCATTCAACAGGGCGGCTAACGTGTTAACCCTCGCAGGGCTGTAGGCCCAGACGGCATCCCCAGCCGCGCCCTCAGAGCATGCGCAGACCAGCTGGCTGGTGTGTTTACGGACATATTCAATCAATCCTTATCACAGTCTGCTGTTCCCACATGCTTCAAGAGGGCCACCATTGTTCCTGTTCCGAGGAAAGCTAAGGTAACTGAGCTAAATGACTACCGCCCCGTAGCACTCACTTCCATCATCATGAAGTGCTTTGAGAGACTAGTCAAGGACCATATCACCTCCACCCTACCTGACACCCTAGACCCACTCCAATTTGCATACCACCCAAATAGGTCCACAGACGATTCAATCTCAACCACACTGCACACTGCCCTAACCCATCTGGACAAGAGGAATACCTATGTGAGAATGCTGTTCATCGACTACAGCTCAGCATTTAACACCATAGTACCCTCCAAACTTGTCATCAAGCTCGAGACCCTGGATCTCGACCCCGCCCTGTGCAACTGGGTACTGGACTTCCTGACGCGCCGCCCTCAGGTGGTGAGGGTAGGTAACAACATCTCCACCCCGCTGATCCTCAACACTGGGGCCCCACAAGGGGGCGTTCGGAGCCCTCTCCTGTACTCCCTGTTCACCCACGACTGCGTGGCCACGCACGCCTCCAACTCAATCATCAAGTTTGAGGACGACACTACAGTGGTAGGCTTGATTACCAACAACGACGAGACGGCCTGCAGGGAGGAGGTGAGGGCCCTCGGAGTGTGGTGTCAGGAAAATAACCTCACACTCAATGTCAACAAAACAAAGGAGATGATTGTGGACTTCAGGAAACAGCAGAGGGAGCACCCCCCTATCCACATCGATGGGACAGTAGTGGAGAGGGTAGTAAGTTTTAAGTTCCTCGGCGTACACATCACGGACACACTGAATTGGTCCACCCACACAGACAACGTTGTGAAGAAGGTGCAGCAGCGCCTCTTCAACCTCAGGATGGTTGAAGAAATTAGTCTTCTCACCAAAAGCACTCACAAACTTCTACAGATGCACAATCGAGAGCATCCTGTCGGGCTGTATCACCACCTGGTACGGCAACTACTCCGCCCACAACCGTAAGGCTCTCCAGAGGGTAGTGAGGTCTGCACAACGCATCACCGGGGGCAAACTACCTGCACTCCAGGACACCTTATCAAGGACAACCACCACCCGAGCCACTGCCTGTTCACCCCGCTATCATCCAGAAGGCGAGGTCAGTACAGGTGCATCAAAGCAGGGACCGAGAGACTGAAAAACAGCTTCTATCTCAAGGCCATCAGACTGTTAAACAGCCACCACTAACATTGAGTGGCTGCTGCCAACATACTGACTCAACTCCAGCCACTTTAATAATGGGAATTGATGGGAATTGATGTAAAATATATCACTAGCCAATTTAAACAATGCTACTAGCCACTTAGTATAATGTTTACATACCCTACATTTTTCATCTCATATGTATATGTATATACTGTACTCTATATCATCTACTGCATCTTTATGTAATACATGTATCACTAGCCACTTTAAACTAAACCACTTTGTTTACATACCCTACATTACTCATCTCATATGTATATACTGTACTCGATACCATCTACTGCATCTTGCCTATGCCATTCTGTACCATCACTCATTCATATATCTTTATGTACATATTCTTTATCCCTTTACACTTGTGTGTATCAGGTAGTAGTTGTGAAATTGTTAGGTTAGATTACTTGATGGTTGTTACTGCATTGTCGGAACTAGAAGCACAAGCATTTCGCTACACTCGCATTAACATCTGCTAACCATGTGTATGTGACCATTAACATCTGCTAACCGTGTGTATGTGACCATTAACATCTGCTAACCGTGTGTATGTGACCATTAACATCTGCTAACCGTGTGTATGTGACCATTAACATCTGCTAACCGTGTGTATGTGACCATTAACATCTGCTAACCGTGTGTATGTGACCATTAACATCTGCTAACCGTGTGTATGTGACCATTAACATCTGCTAACCGTGTGTATGTGACCATTAACATCTGCTAACCGTGTGTATGTGACCATTAACATCTGCTAACCGTGTATATGTGACCATTAACATCTGCTAACCGTGTGTATGTGACCATTAACATCTGCTAACCGTGTGTATGTGACCATTAACATCTGCTAACCGTGTGTATGTGACCATTAACATCTGCTAACCGTGTGTATGTGACAAATACATTTGATTTGATTTGATAACAAAAAGCAAAGAGCATGCAGATTGTATGTATTTGAGAGTTTGTGTGTGTGTGTGCGCGTGCATAAGTGTGTGTGAGTGCATCCGTGCACACAGGCGTGTGTGTCTGTGTGTAGAGAATAAAAGTGACTTACAGGTTCCCATAGTCCCAGACAACACACTGAGGATCTGAGGTGCCCTGGAAGAGACAAAAAACGACAAGAAAATATGAACTGTTACTACCAGAGGAGAGGGGGAGTTGGAAAACGGAAGTGAGAAACGGTTCACTGCCTGAGGAAAACAAGTGAAGGTGTGTGGAGGATGGAAGAAGAGGTAAACAGACAGACATAGGAAGAGAAAGTACAAGACAAGGGAGGGAGAACATGTATTTGCCGGAGGACAGACAGTGAAACAGCTACTGCTGGAGGGGATAGAGATTGTGTGTCGACAATAAAGAACGAAAAAGTGAGGAGATATAAAGACAGAGAGAGAGAGAGAGAGAGAGAGAGAGAGAGAGAGGGGGGAGTGAGAGAGAGAGGGGGGAGAGAGAGAGGGATGGAGAGAGAGAGAGAGAGGGGGGAGAGAGAGATAACAGAGAGAGAGAGAACAGAGAGAGAGAGAGAGAGAGAGAGAGAGAGAGAGTAGAGAGAGGGGGACAGAGAGACCGAGAGAGAGATGGGGGAGAGAGATTATTATTGTGATTATTATTATTATTATTATCTGACCCTGCTGGCCATCTATAAACATTTGAACATCTTGGCCATGTTCTGGTATAATCTCCACCGGGCACAGCCAGAAGAGGACTGGCCACCCCTCATAGCCTGGTTCCTCTCTACGTTTCTTCCTAGGTTCTGGCCTTTCTATGGAGTTTTTCCTAGCCACAGTGTTTTAGGCTGGGTTTCTGTACAGCACTTTGTGACATCGACTGATGTAGCTGAATAAATGCATTTGATTGATTGATTGATTGAGAGAGAGAGCGAGAGCGAGAGCGAGAGCGAGAGAGAGAGAGAGAGAGAGAGAGAGAGAGAGAGAGAGAGACCCGGACAGTCTCTAAATCTAAACACAAATTGCTCTACTCAAAGTCTAGACAAGCAGCCCATTCTGCAGACTCACTCCTAATCCATCGATTCACTTGAGACAAAGCCAATTCCACAGAGTAAAACGCCCTTTGATTGGCTAATCAAAGCTTAGTGGTGCATATAGCATTACTGAGGATGATTTTCCACGACTCAATCAGGGAATCGATCAGTGAATCGATTCACTCCAATTGATTCATCCACGCTCACCCAACCAGTGATCGGCATGATAAGTGAATCGATTGCTCTGGTCTAATTGAATCATCTGAACTTGTTCCACTCAATCTATAGGTCTCAATGTGTTTAATTCTACTGAGGACGAATCAACCAACAGTTATTTGGATTTTAGGAGAGTCCAGTCCAGTCTATGACCTGATGAGGTAGCTCTCTTTTCCAGCCAAGCATTACCACGACCATTAAACTAATCATTGACTTAATTCAGACAATCAGAAGAGCCAATCCTATCAGAGAAAAGATGGTTGGTTGCAGTGTACGAATAAACCTATTAACTTTTGTGCACTCAGATACAGAGGAGACCACACTTTTAGCATCTAAATACAGAAATTCCTTGTCCTCCAGTGAAAAAAATGAAATCATAGCCCTTTCCGTTTCAGCTAAGCCATCTCTGGGGAGGTAGGGTGAGGAAGGGTGCCTCTCTACGACCATCTATCAGTCGTTATATTGTGACCATGAATAATTCAAGCTTCCCTTTGAGGCCCATCTGATAATGAAGGGGAGTCTCCCTCTGGTGGTGGAGGACATTATTACACTGCACACTACGTACTCCTCCCTTGTTTAAAAAAAAACAGTTCTACAATAGATAGAGGTTCTGTGGTTTGTAACCATTAAAACAGGTTACGTATGGAATAGGATTCCACTGTGGTAAAAAACAAACATTTTTGGGGCTATATAGCACCCTTTTTATGTTTCTTTATAGAACCTTTATGGAGAACGGTTCTATAAAGAACCTGTCTCAATCTTAAAGGTTCTTTGTTGATCCTTTTAAAGAACCATACAGGGTTTTATATTCTATTTATTTTGGTCAGCCATATTATACTGTTCAAATTCCATAGGTGTTATGATTGTGTTAATTGACAAGTTGAATCAAATGAGCTACCTCTGTAACAGCTGAGGAGAGAAGAACCACTGACTGATTCAGTCAACCGTTCTCCATTTACACAAGGCCAAATGTGTGTTTCACAAGACAACATCGAATGCATAGTCATATATGCAGAATATGGAATTGCATACCACAACACATTAGATAAACTGCTATGATGTTCAATGTTTTATTTAAAGGTTAAAAAAAAATAATGTAATTTAGCAGATGCTCTTATCCAGAGCGACTTGTACCTTTTCGTACAGGTCCCACATGGGAATCAAAAGTGGGACACAAACCCACAACCCTGGCATGCTCTACCAACTGAGCCACACGGGACTCCCACTCACAGTTGCACTGACTAGTCTGTAGTGGCAAATCGGCTCAAATATGACGCACTCAAGAACTTTGTAAAAATCAATAGGCTTTTCATATCAAGGTATCTCAAGCCGGAGTGGTCCGCGGAACACACACCTTTCCAGAGCTCTCACTCTTCATTTTATACCCACACATACATTATCAGTTCATCCCCCAATGCAAATACAGTTACATTCCAATCCTGCTTGTTCAGCCCAGTAACGCCCACATCTGCTTTCGGACAGATTACAATGATGACCAGACCTTTGCTTTGACCTAAAGATAATATACGTCCCTCTTCCTGTGTCCTGTGTTTTAGACCCTGTAATTAACTCCAAGTGTCCCTTTTGGTGTGTGTCTTTCATCTCTAGTTTTTATTGTGTTCAGCTGCCCTGGTCGCCTTCTCTTCATATGGTTATCTAAGATCAAATAGACTTGTATATCCCCTGTGATTTGATTGTTGTCTGTAAGCCATCAGTTGGTCCTTTGTCTGACCCCCTCCTTTTTCTATCCCTCTGATCTTTGTATATACAGCTGGTCCAGGAATGTTTCTCAGCTACCCCATACCCTCACGGCCTTTATCTGCTTTCTGCCATATACAATAGACAATGCATTTTACCAGAACAAGAAATGAACCCATATTTGTATCTTTCTCTTGTGTTACCAAATCATGTATATAATTTCACCCACACTAGTAACCGAAAGGTTGCAAGTTCGAATCCCCGAGCTGACAAGGTACAAATCTGTCGTTCTGCCCCTGAACAGGCAGATAACCCACTGTTCCTAGGCCATCATTGAAAATAAGAATTTGTTCTTAACTGACTTGCCTAGTAAAATAAAGGTAAAATATAAAAAGATTTTAAAAATGTAGAGCTGTGAGCAAACCACGTCCCAAAATGCTCCAATGAGCCGCATCCTTTACATTTTAATTATCACTAAAGAGCAAAGAACCCTTGAAGAGGTCAAAGGTTAAACTGAGTCATTATGGGTCCTCTCTTCCCAAAGAACCCTTGAAGAGGTCAAAGGTTAAACTGAGTCATTATGGTTCCTCCCTTCCCAAAGAACCCTCATTTTGTTGTGTATGGGGACTGAGGATGTTGCCCAGGTATATGTTCCAAGTGACACCCTATTCCCTATATAGTGCACTAAACAGAGAGCCATTTAGTCCATTCATATAGACCAGAGCTGTCACGACTTCTACCTAAGGTAACTCCTCTCCCTGTTCGGGCGGCGCTCGGCGTCGCTGGTCTACTAGCCGCTACCGATCCCTTTTTCTTTTTCTGGTTGTTTTGTCTGTGTTCCTTTTCACACCTGGTTTTCATTGCTTTGATTTCTGTGGGTATATAGGGATGTCTGAGAAGCGCGTTTAATAATATAGTCCAGCAATACAAAAACGGCACAGACCAAAACCCCAAAACTACGCTCTCGAATAATCAGAAACTCATGCTAACGCATGGAGGAACAAACACAGTTCCGACACTTTACATACACGTGCGTAATAGCGAAAAAACAACAAACATCAAATACACTCGAGCGCAATGCACACAAGTCTAATCCTGCACGAATTACGGCAGGTAACAGGTGCCCTATATACCAACAGAAATCAAAGCAATGAAAACCAGGTGTGAAAAGGAACACAGACAAAACAACCAGAAAAAGAAAAAGGGATCGGTAGTGGCTAGTAGACCGGCGACGCCGAGCACCGAGCGCCGCCTGAACAGGGAGAGGAGTTACCTTCCGTAGAAGTCGTGACAAGAGCAGTGTGGGCACCAGAATGTTGCCCTGCTGTTTATAATGGATGTACAGGACTCTGACCAAACTGTAGAGCTGTTACGCCTCTTGGTCATGCAAATCTCCTTTTATTGGAACGGAAAGAAGAGTTTAGACTACTTTTATTATTATTATTATTATTATTATTATTTTAAACCTTTATTTAACTAGGCAAGTCAGTTAAAGAACAAATTCTTATTTACAATGACGGCCTACCCCGGCCAAACGCAGACAACCCTGGGCCAATTGTGCACCACCCTATGGGACTCCCAATCACGGCTGGATGTGATGCAGCCTGGATTGAGATGCCCCCTAAGTTTCTACCTTCCTTCCTTCCTCCCTCGTTCCCTCACTTCCTCTCTATCGCTCCCTCCCTGGTCAAGGTCATAGTATAGTCCATCTGTCCTGACTGTATAGTGCACATTGCGGTGGGACCCTCACTTCCACCTGTCCCCTTCTTGTCAGAAAGGTGATTTCCATAACGACAGAAGGAGTGATGCATCACGTTGTGAACCAGAGTTTGCATGAGATGACAGCTCTACGTTGCAGCTCACTCACACAACGGTGTCATCTACATCACAAGTCCCTCAGAGCGCATTAGCCTCCGATGCTACGTGGCGTAGCGGCATCTGCTAGCATTCAGCCATCAATCACCAGTCAGACGGGCTAGCCGTATGCTAACGTTAGTTCCATTGTGACTGACATGTACTCCCACGCTGTCTGCCTCTGTCTTTAGCACAGACATCATATAATGATGCTTTCTGCTCCACCAATAGGCTACGTTCCAGAAGACTAAATACTAATATCAGTGGATATAGTCTTTATATGTAGTATTCATAAACCTACATCTTTAGAGTCACTCACCCACATGCGCCCACACACAGATGCACACGCACACACACACACACACACGGACACACACCCGCACCCGCACACACACACAGACACACACACACATGGGCACACACACGGGCACACACACGGGCACACACACGGGCACACACGCACGCATACACGCTAACTAGCCGTCATTGGGAAGGTGTATGTCTTCACTGTAAGAACAATGTTCAGTACAGGAACCCCAACACTCCCCTCCCCTCTGCCAACATCTGTCGCCATGGCGCTACTTCAGTCACTACCCACCAACAGCTGCAGGGCAGGACTCACACACACACACACACACACACACACACACACACACACACACACACACACACACACACACACACACACACACACACACACACATACACATGACACATACACATACACACACACACACCTTAAAATATATACTTATTTTTATTTAACTAGGCAAGTCAGTTAAGAACAAATTCTTATTCACAATGACAGCCTACCGGGGAACAGTGGGTTAACTGCCTTGTTCAGGGGCAGAACGACAGATTTGTACCTTGTCAGCTCGGGGTTTCGGTCTTGCAACCTTTCGGTTACTAGTCCAACACTCTAACCACTAGGCTATCTGCTGCCCCTTGGCCAAGGTCATCCCCCAACAGCTGCAGACCACCAGATTACCAAGTAGTCTACAGTGGTGTACTGAGTTGTAAGGTCAACCAACCGTCTACAGAGGTTCAATGTGCTGAAGGTCAACCAACCGTCTACAGAGGTTCAATGTGCTGTAAGGTCAACCAACCGTCTACAGAGGTTCAATGTGCTGAAGGTCAACCAACCGTCTACAGAGGTTCAATGTGCTGTAAGGTCAACCAATCATCTACAGTGGTTCAATGTGCTGTAAGGTCATCCAACCGTCTACAGTGGTTCAATGTGCTGTAAGGTCAACCAACCGTCTACAGTGGTTCAATGTGCTGTAAGGTCAACCGTCTACAGTGGTGTACTGAGTTGTAAGGTCATCCAAACGTCTACAGTGGTGTACTGAGTTGTAAGGTCAACCAACCGTCTACAGTGGTTCAATGTGCTGTAAGGTCAACCGTCTACAGTGGTGTACTGAGTTGTAAGGTCATCCAAACGTCTACAGTGGTGTACTGAGTTGTAAGGTCAACCAACATTCTACAGTGGTGTACTGAGTTGTAAGGTCAACCAACCGTCTACAGAGGTTCAATGTGCTGTAAGGTCAACCAACCGTCTACAGTGGTGTACTGAGTTGTAAGGTCAACCAACCGTCTACAGTGGTGTACTGAGTTGTAAGGTCAACCAACCGTCTACAGTGGTGTACTGAGTTGTAAGGTCAACCAACCGTCTACAGTGGTGTACTGAGTTGTAAGGTCATCCAAACGTCTACAGTGGTGTACTGAGTTGTAAGGTCAACCAACCGTCTACAGTGGTGTACTGAGTTGTAAGGTCAACCAACCGTCTACAGTGGTGTACTGAGTTGTAAGGTCAACCAACCGTCTACAGTGGTTCAATGTGCTGTAAGGTCAACCATCTACAGTGGTGTACTGAGTTGTAAGGTCAACCAACCATCTACAGTGGTTCAATGTGCTGTAAGGTCAACCAACCGTCTACAGTGGTTCAATGTGCTATAAGGTCAACCAATCATCTACAGTGGTTCAATGTGCTGTAAGGTCAACCAACCGTCTACAGTGGTTCAATGTGCTGTAAGGTCAACCAACCATCTACAGTGGTTCAATGTGCTGAAGGTCAACCAACCCTCTACAGTGGTTCAATGTGCTGTAAGGTCAACCGTCTACAGGGGCTCATTGTTGCAGGACAGTCTCTCATTAAACTCTCCAGTTCTGTTCTAATTGAAAAGCCACAGACAAGTTGTGAAGGAGTACCCTAACACTCAGGCTGATACACATCATTATAATGCTATGACACATCATATGACACATCATTATACGGCTATGACACATCATTATCAGGCTATGACACATCATTATACAGCTATGACACATCATTATACAGCTATGACACATCATTACCAGGCTATGACACATCATTATCAGGCTATGACACATCATTATCAGGCTATGACATCATTATAAGGCTATGACACATCATATGACAAATCATTATAAGGCTATGACACATCATTATAAGGCTATGAGACATCATTATCAAGCTACGCCACATCATTATCAGGCTATGACACATCATTACCAGGCTATGACACATCATTACCAGGCTATGACACATCATTACCAGGCTATGACACATCATTATCAGCCTATGAGACATCATTATCAGGCTATGACATCATTATCAGGCTATGACACATCATTATAAGGCTATGACACATCATATGACAAATCATTATAAGGCTATGACACATCATTATCAGGCTATGATACATCATTATCAGGCTACGCCACATCATTATCAGGCTATGACACATGTTACCAGGCTATGACACGTCATTATAAGGCTATGACACATCATTATAAGGCTCTGACACATCATTACCAGTCTATTCCATGTTATACTCACATTAAGCAGCGGGGACAGCTCCACAACCACCATGGGTTCACTGGGTTTGGGTTCTGGCCGGACCGTCACCGTCAGAATCTTAGAGTTGATCACAGCAGGGGCTCTAAAGAGAGAGAGAGAGAGAGAGAGAGAGAGAGAGAGAGAGAGAGAGAGAGAGAGAGAGAGAGAGAGAGAGAGAAAAAAGAGAGAGAGAGAGAGAGAAAAAAGAGAGAGAGAGAGAGAAAAAAAAGAGAGAGAGAGAGAGAAAAAAAAGAGGGAGAGAGAGAGAGAGCGAGAGAGAGCGAGAGAGAGAGAGAAAAAAGAGAGAGAGAGAGAGAGAGAGAGAGAGAGAGAGAGAGAGAGAGAGAGAGAGAGAGAAAAAAGAGAGAGAGAGAGAGAGAAAAAAGAGAGAGATAGAGCGAGAGAGAGCGAGAGAGAGCGAGAGAGAGCGAGAGAGAGCGAGAGAGAGAGAGAGAGAGAAAAGAGAGAGAGAGAGCTTATGGAACTATGGGACCTGGTCAAGTGTAATATCACCAGATCTGAGTAATATCACCAGACCTGAGTAATATCACCAGATCTGTGTAATATCACCAGACCTGAGTAATATCACCAGACCTGAGTAATATCACCAGACCTGAGTAATATCACCAGACCTGAGTAATATCACCAGACCTGAGTAATATCACCAGATCTGAGTAATATCACCAGACCTGAGTAATATCACCAGAATTGAGTATTAGGGCCAGGACCATTAAGAAACAAACGTATCACAACCGGGAGTCCCGTAGGGTGGTGTCAAATTGGCCCAGCATCGTCCGGGTTTGGCCCGGTGTAGGCCGTCATTGAAAATAAGAATTTATTCTTAATTAACTGACTTGCCTTCTTAAATAAAGGTTAAATAAAACATTTAAAAATGTAATTTAAAAAATGGAGAATGGGAGCAAGGAATGAAGAGAGGAATAGCTGACAGAATAACATCTAGGGAGAAGATTACCAATAGAGAGGGAAAGTAGAGATAAAAAAGCAATGGATCTCAGGATTGATGGCTGTCACACATCTTTAGTGATGAAAGTGTATAATTCCATATATAATCCTAATAACCATGACATGGAAAGACCTGACACCAAAGCACTACCATCTGTTTGTCACCATAGCGTTAGGAAGGATCAGTCTGACCGGGATAGTTAAGCCCTCCTGAATGATAAACTCTTCCCAATTCTCCGGTAGTTCCCATATAATTGGATCAGCAGGAGTAGGGAATTCCAGGAAATGCTAGCGGTAGAGGGATAATCTGCGATGGCAATGTTTAAGGCTTTAGAGATGAAGAATGATGGATGAGAGAGAGAGATAAGCTAAATTAATTGCAAACACTTTTTAATGGAATAGGAAACATACTTACTTGGGGGCAGGAAGGATGACTCCTAAGGTTCGATAAAGGATGGCTCCGATGACAAAATACGAGGTCTCCGTTTCTGTTTCTGAAAGACACAAACATAATAGTTATTAATATAAATTGAATTGAGGAAATACACGAGTGGTAACCACACAGGCCCAAAGGCTATAGTCCAAACAGCAGATCACCTGTCCAGGAAGAAGGTTAAAGGTTCATATGTGTACACTGTATTCTAGTCGAGGCCTACTGTTCTATTCATATACTGTCCATAATGTGCATAGGTAAAAGTACTTGAAAGTACTAGTTAAGTCTTTTGTTTTTTAATCTGCACTTTACGTTACAATTTATATATTTGACAACTTTTACTTTTACTTCACTACATTCCTGAAGAAAATAATGTACTTTTTACTCCATACATTTCTCCTGACACCAACAAGTATTCATTATGTTTTGAATGCTTAGGAGAACAGGAATATGTTCTAATTCACACCCTTATCAAGAGAACCTCCCTGGTCATCCCTACTGCCTCTGGTCTGCTGGACTCACTAAACAGAGAACATCCCTGGTCATCCCTACTGCCTCTGGTCTGCTGGACTCACTAAACAGAGAACATCCCTGGTCATCCCTACTGCCTCTGATCTGCTGGACTCACTAAACAGAGAAGATCCCTGGTCATCCCTACTGCTCTGGTCTGCTGGACTCACTAAACAGAGAACCTCCCTGGTCATCCCTACTGCCTCTGGTCTGCTGGACTCACTAAACAGAGAACATCCCTGGTCATCCCTACTGCCTCTGATCTGCTGGACTCACTAAACAGAGAAGATCCCTGGTCATCCCTACTGCTCTGGTCTGCTGGACTCACTAAACAGAGAACATCCCTGGTCATCCCTACTGCCTCTGATCTGTTGGACTCACTAAACAGAGAACCTCCCTGGTCATCCCTACTGCCTATGATCTATTGGACTCACTAAACAGAGAACATCCCTGGTCATCCCTACTGCCTATGATCTGTTGGACTCACTAAACAGAGAACATCCCTGGTCATCCCTACTGCCTCTGATCTGTTGGACTCACTAAACAGAGAACCTCCCTCATCATCCCTACTGCTCTGGTCTGTTGGACTCACTAAACACAAATGCTTTGTTTGTAAATTATGTGTGAGTGTTGGAGTTTGCCCCTGGAAATCCTTTAAATACAAAATTGTACCATCTGGTCTGATTAATATAAAGAATTTGAAATGGTTTATACTTTTACTTTTGATACTTAAGTATACTTAAAACCAAATACATTTAATGAAGTATAATTTTACTGGGTGACATTCACTTTTACTTGAGTCATTTTCTATTAAAGTATCTTTCCTCTTACTCAAGTATGACAATTGGGTACATTTTCCACCACTGTCTATACACACCACCATATATAACCACTGTCTATACACACCACCATATATATAACCACTCTGGTCTGCTGGTCTCACTAAACAGAGAACATCCCTGGTCATCCCTACTGCTCTGGTCTGCTGGACTCACTAAACAGAGAACCTCCCTGGTCATCACTACTGCTCTGGTCTGCTGGACTCACTAAACAGAGAACATCCCTGGTCATCCCTACTGCTCTGGTCTGGTGGACTCACTAAACAGAGAACCTCCCTGGTCATCACTACTGCTCTGGTCTGCTGGACTCACTAAACAGAGAACCTCCCTGGTCATCACTACTGCTCTGGTCTGCTGGACTCACTAAACAGAAAACATCCCTGGTCGTCCCTACTGCTCTTGTCTGTTGGACTCACTAAACAGAGAACATCCCTGGTCATCCCTACTGCTCTGGTCTGTTGGACTCACTAAACAGAGAACATCCCTGGTCATCCCTACTGCCTCTGATCTGCTGGACTCACTAAACAGAGAACATCCCTGGTCATCCCTACTGCTCTGGTCTGCTGGACTCACTAAACAGAGAACATCCCTGGTCATCACTACTGCTCTGATCTGTTGGACTCACTAAACAGAGAACATCCCTGGTCATCACTACTGCTCTGGTCTGCTGGACTCACTAAACAGAGAACATCCCTGGTCATCCCTACTGCTCTGATCTGTTGGACTCACTAAACAGAGAACATCCCTGGTCATCCCTACTGCTCTGATCTGTTGGACTCACTAAACAGAGAACATCCCTGGTCATCCTTACTGCGTCTGATCTGGCAGTCTCACTAAACAGAGAACATCCCTGGTCATCCCTACTGCTCTGGTCTGGTGGACTCACTAAACAGAGAACATCCCTGGTCATCCCTACTGCCTCTGATCTGCTGGACTCACTAAACAGAGAACATCCCTGGTCATCCCTACTGCTCTGATCTGTTGGACTCACTAAACAGAGAACATCCCTGGTCATCCCTACTGCTCTGATCTGTTGGACTCACTAAACAGAGAACATCCCTGGTCATCCTTACTGCGTCTGATCTGGCAGTCTCACTAAACAGAGAACATCCCTGGTCATCCCTACTGCTCTGGTCTGGTGGACTCACTAAACAGAGAACATCCCTGGTCATCCCTACTGCCTCTGATCTGCTGGACTCACTAAACAGAGAACATCCCTGGTCATCCCTACTGCTCTGGTCTGCTGGACTCACTAAACAGAGAACATCCCTGGTCATCACTACTGCTCTGATCTGTTGGACTCACTAAACAGAGAACATCCCTGGTCATCACTACTGCTCTGGTCTGCTGGACTCACTAAACAGAGAACATCCCTGGTCATCCCTACTGCTCTGGTCTGGTGGACTCACTAAACAGAGAACATCCCTGGTCATCCCTACTGCCTATGATCTGTTGGACTCACTAAACAGAGAACATCCCTGGTCATCCCTACTGCCTCTGATCTGTTGGACTCACTAAACAGAGAACCTCCCTCATCATCCCTACTGCTCTGGTCTGTTGGACTCACTAAACACAAATGCTTTGTTTGTAAATGATGTGTGAGTGTTGGAGTTTGCCCCTGGAAATCCTTTAAATACAAAATTGTACCATCTGGTCTGATTAATATAAAGAATTTGAAATGGTTTATACTTTTACTTTTGATAATTAAGTATACTTAAAACCAAATACATTTAATGAAGTATAATTTTACTGGGTGACGTTCACTTTTACTTGAGTCATTTTCTATTAAAGTATCTTTCCTCTTACTCAAGTATGACAATTGGGTACATTTTCCACCACTGTCTATACACACCACCATATATAACCACTGTCTATACACACCACCATATATAACCACTGGCTATACACACCACCATATATAACCACTGTCTATACACACCACCATATATAACCACTGTCTATAAACACCACCATATATAACCACTGTCTATACATACCACCATATATAACTACTGTCTATACAGACACCATCCTATATAACTACTGTCTATACACACACCATCCTATATAACTACTGTCTATACACACCACCATATATAACTACTGTCTATACACACCATCCAATATAACTACTGTCTATACACTCCATTCTATATAACTGCTGTCTATACACACCATCATATATAACCACTGTCTATACACACCATCATATATAACTACTGTCTATACACACCACCATATATAACCACTGTCTATACACACCACCATATATAACCACTGTCTATACACACCATTCTATATAACTGCTGTCTATACACACCATCATATATAACCACTGTCTATACACACCACCATATATAACTACTGTCTATACACACCACCATATAGAACCACTGTCTATACACACCACCATATATAACTACTGTCTATACACACCATCATATATAACTACTGTCTATACACACCATCATGTATAACTACTGTCTATACTGTCTATACACACCATCATATATAACCACTGTAAATACACACCATCCTATATAACCACTGTCTATACACACCATCATATATAACCACTGTCTATACACACCATCCTATATAATCACTGTCTATACACACCATCCTATATAACCACTGTCTATACACACCACCATATATAACCACTGTCTATACACACCACCATATATAACCACTGTCTATACACACCATCATATATAACCACTGTCTATACACACCATCATATATAACCACTGTCTATACACACCATCATATATAACCACTGTCTATACACACCATCATATATAACCACTGTAAATACACACCATCCTATATACCACTGTCTATACACACCACCATATATAACCACTGTCTATACACACCACCATATATAACCACTGTCTATACACACCACCATATATAACTACTGTCTATACACACCACCAAATATAACTACTGTCTATACACACCACCATATATAACCACTGTCTATACACACGACCATATATAACCACTGTCTATACTGTCTATACACCACCATATATAACCACTGTCTATACACACCATCATATATAACCACGGTCTATACACACACCATCATATATAACTACTGTCTATACACACCATCCTATATAACAACTGTCTATACACACCATCATATATAACCACTGTCTATACACACCATCCTATATAAACACTGTCTATACACACCATCATATATAACCACTGTAAATACACACCATCCTATATAACCACTGTCTATACACACCATCATATATAACCACTGTCTATACACACCATCCTATATAACCACTGTCTATACACACCATCCTATATAACCACTGTCTATACACACCACCATATATAACCATTGTCTATACACACCATCATATATAACCACTGTAAATACACACCATCCTATATAACCACTGTCTATACACACCGTCATATATAACTACTGCTGTACACACCATCATATATAACTACTGCTGTACACACCATCCTATATAACTACTGTCTATACACACCATCATATTTAACTACTGTCTATACACACCATCATATATAACTATTGCTGTACACACCATCATATATAACTACTGCTGTACACACCATCCTATATAACTACTGTCTATACACACCACCATATATAACCACGGTCTATACTGTCTATACACCACCATATATAACCACTGTCTATACACACCATCATATATAACCACTGTCTATACACACACCATCATTTATAACTACTGTCTATACACACCATTCGATTTAACAACTGTCTATACACACCATCATATATAACCACTGTTTATACACACCATCATATATAACCACTGTCTATACACACCATCATATATAACCACTGTAAATACACACCATCCTATATAACCACTGTCTATACACACCATCCTATATAACCACTGTCTATACACACCATCCTATATAACCACTGTCTATACACACCATCCTATATAACAACTGTCTATACACACCATACATATATAACCACTGTCTATACACACCACCATATATAACTACTGTCTATACACACCATCCTATATAACTACTGTCTATACACACCACCATATATAACCACTGTCTATATACACCACCATATATAACCACTGTCTATACTGTCTATACACACCATCCTATATAACTACTGTCTATACACACCATCATATATAACTACTGCCTATACACACCATCCTATATAACTACTGTCTATACACACCATCATATATAACTACTGTCTATACACACCATCATATATAACTACTGCCTATACACACCATCCTATATAACTACTGCCTATACACACCATCCTATATAACTACTGTCTATACACACCATCATATATAACTACTGTCTATACACACCATCATATATAACTACTGCCTATACACACCATCCTATATAACTACTGTCTATACACACCATCATATATAGCTACTGTCTATACACACCATCATATATAACTACTGCCTATGCACACCATCCTATATAACTACTGTCTATACACACCATCATATATAACTACTGCCTATACACACCATCCTATATAACTACTGTCTCTACACACCATCATATATAACTACTGTCTATACACACCATCATATATAACTACTGCCTATACACACCATCCTATATAACTACTGTCTATACACACCATCATATATAACTACTGTCTATACACACCATCCTACTTAACTACTGCTGTACACACCTTTTCTATTCATATACTGTCCATAATGTCTACACACACCATCCCATGAAAATAAACTCAGCAAAAAAAAGAAACGTCCTCTCACTGTCAGCTGCGTATATTGTCAGCAAACTGAACAAGTGTAAATATTTGCATGAACATGACAAGATTCAACAACTGAGACATAAACTGAACAAGTTCCAAAGACATGTGACTAACAGAAATTGAATAATGTGTCCCTGAACAAGGGGGGGGGGTGTCAAAAAGTAACAGTCAGTATCTGGTGAGGCCACCAGCTGCATTAAGTATTGCAGTGCATCTTCTCCTCGTGGATGCACCAGATTTGCCAATTCTTACTGTGAGATGTTACCCCACTCTTCCACCAAGGCAACTGCCAGTTCCCGGTCATTTCTGGGGGGAATGACCCTAGCCCTCATCTTCCGATCCAACAGGTCCGATACATGCTCAATGGGATTGAGATTCGGGCTCTTCGCTGGCCATGGCAGAACACTGACATTCCTGTCTTGCAGGAAATCACGCACAGAACGAGCAGTATGGCTGGTGGCATTGTCATGCTGGAGGGTCATGTCAGGATGAGCCTGCAGGAAGGGTACCACATGAGGGAGGAGGATGTCTTCCCTGTAATGCACATCATTTTAGATTGCCTGCAATGACAACAAGTTCAGTCGGATGATGCTGAGACACACCGCCCCAGACCATGACGGACCCTCCACCTCCAAATCGATCCTGCTCCAGGGTACAGGTCTCAGTGTAACGGTCATTCCTTCGACGATAAACGCGAATCCGACCATGACCCCTGGTGAGACAAAACCGCGACTCGTCAGTGATGATCACTTTTTGCCAGTCCTGTCTGGTCCAGAGACGGTGGGTTTGTGCCCATAGGCGACGTTGTTGCCGGTGATGTCTGTTGAGGACCTGCCTTACAACAGGCCTACAAGCCCTCAGTCCAGCCTCTCTCAGCCTATTGCGTACAGTCTGAGCACTGATGAAGGGATTGTGCATTCCTGGTGCAACTCGGGCAGTTGCTGTTGCCATCCTGCACCTGTCCCGCAAGTGTGATGTTCGGACATACCGATCCTGTGCAGGTGTTGTTACACGTGGTCTGCCACTGTGAGGACAATCAGCTGTCCACCCTGTCTCCCTGTAGTGCTGTCTTAGGCGTCTCACAGGAAGGACATTGCAATTTATTGCCCTGGCCACATCTGCAGTCCTCATGCCTCCTTGCAACATGCCTAAGGCACGTTCACACAGATGAGCAGGGACCCCAGGCATCTTTCTTTTGGTGTTTTTCAGAGTCAGTAGAAAGGCCTCTTTAGTGTCCTAAGTTTTCATAACTGTGACCTTAATTGCCTACCATTTGTAAACTGTTGGTGTCTTAACGACCGTTCCACAGGTGCATGTTCATTAATTGTTTATGGTTCATTGAACAAGCATGGGAAACAGTGTTGAAACCCTTTACAATGAAGATCTGTGAAGTTATCTGGATTTTTACAAATTATCTTTTTTTGCTGAGTTTATATGTATATTCCGGACTCTGACATTGCTCATTTCTTAGTTCCTTTCTTTAAATGTTGGGCTTTGTATGCATTGTTTTGTATTGTCAGGTATTACTACACTGTTGAAGTTAGGAACAATAAGCATTTCGCTACACCTATGACTGCATCTGCTAAATATGTGTACGCGACCATTACAATTTGATATGAAGTTAAAGGTTCACCAACCAGCTGAGAGGAATTGAAAACCAAAAGATAGAGATTGACATTTAGAAGTGAAAGGGGAAAGATAAATAGCCTCTTGTACTGAGACCACATGTCATTCTCCCCTCATCCGTCAAGACTTCCTTCCTCCTCAACCCTCTCTTTCCATTTCCAACTACCAACTACCTACCTTGCTTTTTCTTTTCAAAACTTTTTTCTACAAATTCTTTGTTACCTCGCTATTCAATTCAATTAAATTCAATTGAAGGGGCTTCATTGGAGTGGGAAACATGCTTACATTACCAAAGCAAGCATTGCACCCCTTCATCCCTTTCAACAGGCCAAACACTCTCTCTACTCAACAGGCCAAACACTCTCTTTCTACTCAACAGGCCAAAGACTCTTTCTACTCAACAGGCCAAACACTCTCTTTCTACTCAACAGGCCAAAGACTCTTTCTACTCAACAGGCCAAAGACTCTCTTTCTACTCAACAGGCCAAAGACTCTCTTTGTACTCTGTGCTTCCTCTGCTTCCCCCTTCTATTTCTCTCCCTCCATCCCTCTCTCCCTGGAGCAGTGTGTTGCAGAGAGTTGATCTCTCCCAGAGAGAGTGTCGTGTTTCTCTTTAAATGTCACCCTGTCTGGAGGGAAGGACGGTAGGTAGGGATTGAGGAAGGGGGAAAGGAGTCAGGGAAGCAAGGATGGAGGAGTGAGGGAGGGAGTAGAAAGTAAAATAAAGGAGGGAAAATACTCAGGCACACGGGATGAGTCATCCAAAATCTAACAGAGAGCGAGAGAGAGAGATGGAGTGATAGAGAGAGAGAGTGAGAGAGAGAGAGAGAGAGAGAGAGAGAGAGAGAGAGAGAGAGATGATCAAAGTCAACGACAAAGAGCAGTCACTGTGATGGATCCTAATTGAAGGCAGTGTGCATGAACATGCAAATGAGATGCCCCGTTATATTGTGGATGAAAGTATCTGGGTGAGAGCGAGGGGTGACACTCCTACACTTGACCAGACCACAAACTCATTACAGACATCCTGATTGAGACCAGAAGTCCATTCAGTCACACAAACTTTAATCAATACATTTTCCTCTAATATAATTTGGTCACACCCATTATTTTTTAAGTGTTTAAATGAGTGTTGGCTAACCGTTAGCTAGCGTGTAAATTAGTCTTTGCTAACCATTAACTAGAGTTTAAATGAGTGATGGCTAACCATTAGCTAGCATGTAAATGAGTCTTTGCTTACTATTAACTAGCATTTAAATGAGTGTTGGTGTCACGACTCCGACCGAAGGACACTCCCCTTCCCGTTCGGGTGGCGCTCGGCGGTCGTCGTCGCCGGCCTACTAGCTGCTACTGATTATTTCCTCCCCCTCCTTATGTGTTGATTGTGTGCACCTGTTTTGTGTTAGGTAGTAGGCTTTATTAGTCAGCCGGCCCGCAGGGTTCCTTGTGCGGGATTAATTATTGTGATCGTCTGTTTGGTGTACTATTGTGCACGTCTATGGGTTTTGTGTTTCCCCATTTTGTGGTTTTTCCCTGGACAGTTTAAGTCCCCCTGTTTGGGGCATTTGTTTGTTCAGTACGCCCTGTGTGTTTGTGAGGGTTGGCTTATGTTCAGCGTTTTTTCTCAGTGCATTAAAGTAGCACTCCCCTGAACTCTCTGCTTCCTGCGCCTGACTCCTCACCCACTACACTCAGACCGTTACAGTTGGCTAACCGTTAGCTAGCGTTTAAATGAGTGTTAGCTAACCGTTAGCTGCCAACTGAAATAGAAAATGACTAAACGTGATCTTGAGACTGGCCTATCAAACTAGAGCGAATACAGATTGAGATGCAGCTCTAAACGCATCCATGAAAGCCAGTTATATCTAAGACATTGGCAAAATGCCATTGATATCGGTTGCAGATGTACGTTAATGGTCAACGGTGTAATAGGTTGTGTTTTAGTACTGTGTATAAATGAATAGACCATGTCATGTATCCATTTCATTATTAAGCCCTGACCTTCTGGGCTGTCATTGGATCATTGTGTCTTATGAGGTTGAATGTGAATGTGTGTGCCTGTGTGCCATAGAACTAGTGCATGGATCTACAGTATCTGTGTATATGCTATCTAGGAGTGTCCTAACCAGTCTATACCTCTGGGTCAGTGTCATCTCATGGATCAGTGAACAAGCCAGGCATTGGGCTGTGGAGCGAGTCATGAGCCTATCATTGGCCAGTGTGTGTGTGTGATGTGTGTTGTGTGTTGTGTGCTGTGTGCTGTGTGTGCGTATAAACTAATGCGCGTGTGTGTGCGCATGTGTGCAATGCTCAATCCTATTGAGCCTATCAGTGGGACTGTCTGTGGGAGAATGGCTTTGGTAACAGGTTAAACGAACCAAACACTTTGATAAACATCAGATCACTGGTCACAATGAGCTCTCTGCACTGCCAGTCAATGGGAGCCACTGACCTCCAACCGCTACAATTCTTTAGTCATGACTGTGACTATGGAGGGAGACACAGAGGGAGAGAAAGGCTCTGTCAGGGAGAGGGGGGATGAGGGAGAGATGGGATGAGGGAGAGAGAGGGGATGAGGGAGAGAGAGAGAGGGTGCGGCAGAGAGAGAGGGGATGAGGGAGAGAGATGAGGGAGAGAGAGAGGGGGGATGAGGGAGAGAGAGGGGGGATGAGGGAGAGAGAGGGGGGATGAGGTAGAGAGAGGGGATGAGGGAGAGAGAGAGAGATGGTGCGGCAGAGAGAGAGGGGATGAGGGAGAGAGATGAGGGAGAGAGAGAGGGGATGAGGGAGAGAGGGGGGATGAGGGAGAGAGAGGGGGGATGAGGGAGAGAGAGGGGGGATGAGGGAGAGAGGGGATAAGGGAAAAGAGAGGGAATGAGGGAGAGACAGGGGATGAAGGAGAGAGAGAAGGGATGAGGGAGAGAGAAGGGATGAGGGAGAGAGAAGGGGGATGAGGGAGAGAGAGTGGATAAGGGAGAGAGAGAGGGTGAGGGAGAGAGAGAATGGATGAGGGTGAGAGAGGGGATGAGGGAGAGAGAGAGAGAGGGTGCGGCAGAGAGAGAGGGGATGAGGGAGAGAGATGAGGGGGAGAGAGAGAGGGATGAGGGAGAGAGAGGGGGGATGAGGGAGCAAGAGGGGGGATGAGGGAGAGAGAGGGGGGATGAGGGAGAGAGAGAGGGGATGAGGGAGAGAGGGGATAAGGGAAAAGAGAGGGAATGAGGGAGAGACAGGGGATGAAGGAGAGAGAGAAGGGATGAGGGAGAGAGAAGGGATGAGGGAGAGAGAAGGGGGATGAGGGAGAGAGAGAGGGGATGAGGGAGAGAGTGGGTGGGTGCGGCAGAGAGAGAGGGGATGAGGGAGAAGAAAGAGAGGGAATGAGGGAGAGACAGGGGATGAGGGAGAGAGAGTGGATAAGGGAGAGAGAGAGGGTGAGGGAGAGAGAGAATGGATGAGGGTGAGAGAGGGGATGAGGGAGAGAGAGAGAGAGGGTGCGGCAGAGAGAGAGGGGATGAGGGAGAGAGATGAGGGGGAGAGAGAGAGGGATGAGGGAGAGAGAGGGGGGATGAGGGAGCGAGAGGGGGGATGAGGGAGAGAGAGGGGGGATGAGGGAGAGAGAGGGGGGATGAGGGAGAGAGGGGATAAGGGAAAAAGAGAGGGAATGAGGGAGAGACAGGGGATGAAGGAGAGAGAGAAGGGGTAAGGGAGAGAGAAGGGATGAGGGAGAGAGAAGGGGGATGAGGGAGAGAGAGAGGGGATGAGGGAGAGAGAGAGGGGATGAGGGAGAGAGTGGGTGCGGCAGAGAGAGAGGGGATGAGGGAGAGAGAGGGGGATAAGGGAGAAAGAGAGGGAATGAGGGAGAGACAGGGGATGAGGGAGAGAGAGAAGGGATGAAGGAGAGAGAGAAGGGATGAGGGAGAGACAGGGGATGAGGGAGAGAGAGTGGATAAGGGAGAGACAGGGGATGAGGGAGAGAGAGTGGATAAGGGAGAGAGAGAGGGTGAGGGAGAGAGAGAATGGATGAGGGAGAGAGATGAGATGAGGGAGAGAGAGAGAGGGGATGAGGTAGAGAGAGAGCCAATGAGGGTGTGAGAGAGGGGATGAGGGATAGACAAGGGATGAAGGAAGAGAGAGGGTGTAGCAGAGAGAGAGGGGAGGAAGGAGAGAGCGAGAAAGAGAGGCAGATAGAGAGAGGGTGAGAGTAGGAGAGTAGGAGAGAGCCAGAGAGTGAGAGAGAGATAAAGAGAGAGATAGTGAGTGAGATAGAGAGAGTGCGAGAGAGAGAGAGAGAGAGAGAGGGAGAGAGAGAGAGAGGGGATGAGGGAGAGAGAGAGGGGATGACGGAGATAGAGAGGGGATGACGGAGAGAGTGGGTGCGGCAGAGAGAGAGGGGCTGAGGGAGAGAGATGAGGGAGAGAGAGGAGGGATGAGGGAGAGAGAGGGGATAAGGGAGAAAGAGAGAGAATGAGGGAGAGACAGGGGATGAGGGAGAAAGAGTGGATAAGGGAGAGAGAGAGGGTGAGGGAGAGAGAGAATGGATGAGGGAGAGAGAGGGGATGAGGGAGAAGGAGAGGGAGAGGGGGGATGAAGGAGAGAGAGAGAGAGAACGAGAGAGAGAGGGGGGATGAAGGAGAGAGAGTGAGGGATGAGGGAGAGAGAGAGGGAATGAGGGAGAGAGAGTGGATAAGGGAGAGAGAGAGGGAATGAGGGAGATATAGGGGATGAGGGAGAGAGAGAGTGGGGATGAAGGAGAGAGAGGGGGGATGAGTGAGAGAGTGAGGGATGAGGTAGAGAGAGGGGGGATGAGGGAGAGAGAGGGGGGATTAGTAAGAGAGTGAGAGATGAGGGAGAGAGACAGGGGATGAGGGAGAGAGACAGGGGATGAGGGAGAGAGAGAGGGGATGAGGGAGAGAGAGAGGGGATGAGAGAGAGAGGGTGTGGCAGAGAGAGAGGATGAGGGTAAGAGAAAAGGGATGAGGGATAGAGAGAGAGGGGATGAGGTAGAGATAGAGCCAATGAGGGTGTGTGAGAGGGGATGAGGGAGAGACAAGGGATGAGGGAGAGAGAGGTTGCGGCAGAGAGAGAGGGGAGAGGAATGAGAGAGCGAGAAAGAGAGGCAGATAGAGAGAGAGGGTGAGAGTAGGAGAGTAGGAGAGAGCCAGAGAGTGAGAGAGAATAGCTGTGTCCTCAGAGCCAGACAGAGATGCCAGACACCGTCTGACACCAGGCTAACCTTTCATGGAGATGACAGGGGGCACACAGGAAGTCAGTGTGTGTGTACTTTCCTGTGGGGCCTGTGTTATTATAGAGGTCAGGATCAGCAACAGAGACATACTAATCTCTTTCTCTATGTCTCTCTATGTCTCTCTATCTCTGTCTGTCTATCTATCTCTGTCTATCTGTCTATCTACAGTGCTTTCAGAAAGTATTCAGACTTCTTTTTCCACATTTTGTTACATTACAGCCTTTTTCTAAAATGGATTAATGAAATCGTTTTTTTCCTCTCATCAATCTACACACAATACCCCTGAAGGACAAAGTAAACTCTGCTTTTTAGAAATATTTGCTCATTTATAAAATCTTTGAAACTGAAATAGAGAATTTGAACATGTTTTTAGAGCCTTTACTCAGTACTTTGTTGAAGCGCCTTTGGCAACAATTTCAGCACCGAGTCGTCTATGATGCTACAAGCTTGGCACATCTGCATTTGGGGAGTTTCTCCCATTCTTCTCTGCAGATTCTTTCAAGCTCTGTCAGGTTGGATGGGGAGCGTTGCTTCATAGCTACTTTAAGGTCTATCCAGAGATGTAAGATCGGGTTCAAGTCTGGGCTCTGGCTGGGCCACTCAAGGACATTCAGAAACTTGTCCCGAAGCCACTCCTGCGTTGTCATGGCTGTGTGCTCAGGGTTGATGTCCTGTTGGAAGGTGAATCTTCGCTGAGGTCCTAAGCGCTTTTCATCAAGGATCTCTCTGTACTTTGATCCATTCATCTTTGTCTTGATCCTGACTAATCTCCCTGCCGCTGAAAAACACCCCCACAGGATGATGCTGCCACCCCAGCATGCCTCACCGTAGGGATGGTGCCAGGTTTCCTCCAGACGTGACGCTTGGCATTCAGGCCAAAGAGTTGAATCTCATGCTGCAGAGATGGTTGTCCTTCTGGAAGCTTCTCCCATCTCCACAGAGAAACTCTGAGCTCTGTCAGAGTGACCATCAGCTCTTTGGTCACCTCCCCGACCAAGGCCCTTCACCCCCGATGGCTCAGTTTGGCAGGGGCAGCCAGCACTAGGAAGAGTCTTCAATGCTGCAGAAATGTTTTTGGACCCTTCCACGGATCTGTGCCTTGACACAATCCTGTCTCGGACCTCTACGGAGAATTCCTTTGACCTCATTGCTTAGTTTTTGCTCTGGCATGCACTGTCAACTGTGTGACCTAATTTAGACAGGTGTGTGCCTTTCCAAACCATGACCAATTAAATTGTAGAAGCATCTCAAGGATTATATATGGAAATAGGATTACCCTGAGCTCAATTTCGAGTCTCATAGCATATCTGTCTGTCTGTCTGTCTGTCTGTCTGTCTGTCTGTCTGTCTGTCTGTCTGTCTGTCTGTCTGTCTGTCTGTCTGTCTGTCTGTCTGTCTGTCTGTCTGTCTGTCTGTCTGTCTGTCTGTCTGTCTCCCTCCCTCCCTCCCTCCCTCTCTCTCTCTCTCTGCAAAGTATTGCATGGGAATATTAGCCTAATCGCAAGAAAAATACTTAGATTTTGGACATTTGAAAAGGTCCTGAGGACGACCACTGCTCAGAGCATTGCACCACCACAGTTCACAATGCACTGCTCAGAGCACTGCGCCACCACAGTTCACAATGCACTGCTCAGAGCACTGCACCACCACAGTTCACAATGCATTGCTCAGAGCACTGTGCCACCACAGTCCACAATTCACTGCTCAGAGCACTGTGCCACCACAGTTCACAATGCTCTAGCAAGGCTACTTGATGGTAATAGTGAGTCTTTATAAATTATTTCATTTTAAGCCTTCACCAAACCATAGCCCCAACCTTAACCACATGGAATTAATGGCGAAACTGTTAACCTTTGAGTTATTTCTGTTTTACCCTGTAACCATGAGGAATTAACCCTGTAACCATGAGGAATTAACCCTGTAACCATAAGGAATTAACCCTGTAACCATGAGGAATTAACCCTGTAACCATGAGGAATTAACCCTGTAACCATGAGGAATTAACCCTGTAACCATGAGGAATTAACCCTGTAAACATGAGGAATTAACTCTGTAACCATAAGGAATTAACCCTGTAACCATGAGGAATTAACCCTGTAACCATAAGGAATTAACCCTGTAACCATGAGGAATTAACCCTGTAACCATGAGGAATTAACCCTGTAACCATGAGGAATTAACCCTGTAACCATAAGGAATTCACTCTGTAACCATGAGGAATTAACCCTGTAACCATGAGGAATTAACTCTGTAACCATGAGGAATTAACTCTGTAACCATGAGGAATTAACCCTGTAACCATGAGGAATTAACCCTGTAACCATGAGGAATTAACCCTGTAACCATGAGGAATTAACCCTGTAACCATGAGGAATTAACCCTGTAACCATGAGGAATTAACTCTGTAACCATGAGGAATTAACCCTGTAACCATGAGGAATTAACTCTGTAACCAAGTGGAATTAACCCTGTAACCATGAGGAATTAACCCTGTAACCATGAGGAATTAATTTGTCAAAAATAGACGTTCATCCATAATACGTGTAATTTCGAAGGGATATCTTGTGGGGAATACAGTTTGACTGTAAGAAGTGCAGATCAATTTGAAGTGGCGTTCAAAGTAGGATGTGAGACAATTGTTCCATGATAAACGTAAGGGATAATCAACAATGGGCTATCTATGTGTTCTATGGAAAATAATGAACGACGTGGAAGGTGCGTTCCATGACGCGCTAGCAGAGTGGAACTGACCTTCCACAGAGTTGCATTATATTACAGAAAACACAGAGCCCCGAGTTGATCATCCCTTTTATACAATTGCTATAATTTAACACATTTGCTGGTAGAAATTTGTTCAACATCCACTGAAGAAACTAGCAGGTTTATTAGATACTAGATAGCCAGTATACTAGACCTTTGCTTTCAAAAGCAGCTCAAACCTACAACATGTAACAAATGCACTATAGCCATTGAATTCTACCGTGCAAATATACTGTGCGCTATAGGGAAATAATGCATGCCCTAGAATGCCCTTCAAGCCAATCAGAAACTAGTATTCAATAAGGTGATGGGTCTAGGTCAACCTGTTACACATCAGGCTTTCTCTGTTCAGAGGTTAAAGTTATGATCACCTGCATTATTCACCTTGTGAGGACATCTTGAGATCAGTGTGGTGAGGCCAGGGGAAGTCTTTAGAGGATGTATGAAGCCATATTTCACTATGAGGCATGTGATTATGATGATGATGAAGATGATGAAGATGATGTCATGATGATGAGATGATGATGAAGACCATCTTACCTTCAGAGGTTAGGGTGAAGACCTCTTTGGGGATGTAGAGTTTGTCTTCGGCGGAACGAGCCCAGTCCTTCATTCCCCTCCTGCCCTTCATGGGGAAGTTGATGTCACTGGAGACCGCTGTCACGGGCTCTCGCTGTATTGTAATCACTATGGAGATAAAACATATTGTTATCTCTATGGAGACCAAACATACCGTTATCTCTATGGAGATAAAACATATTGTTATCACTATGGAGACAAAACATATCGTTATCTCTATGGAGATAAAACATATTGTTATCTCTATGGAGACAAAACATATCATTATCTCTATGGAGACTAAACATATTGTTATCACTATGGAGACAAAACATATTGTTATCACTATGGAGACAAATAAAAATCATGAGTTGACGAACACCCAAAATAGGTAGAGAGGTGCTGACTAATGGAAAGGCAAACTTATTTGAGTTATGATTACTGACAATTGGGAGTGTTGAGGATAAGACTGCAAAAATGCTGTTACATTTCCCCAAGATATCCAGAGGGAATAAGATAACCACAGGGAATAACCCATTACAGTCTATAGTAAGCCCTGTCTAAGCCGGGGGGTTACTACTAAGCTATATGGACTTGTTTTAACTTCTTGGATATAGGGGGCGCTCTTTTAATTTTTGGATAAATAAACATTCCCGTTTTAAACAAGATATTTTGTCACGAAAAGATGCTCGACTATGCATATAATTGACAGCTTTGGAAAGAAAACACTCTGACTATTCCAAAACTGCAAAGATATTGTCTGTGAGTGCCACAGAACTGATGCTACAGGCGAAACCAAGATGACATTTCAAACAGGAAGTGCCCCAGATTTTGAAGGTGCTGTGTTCCAATGTCTCCTTATATGGCTGTGAATGGGCCAGGAATGAGCTTACACTTTCCCCAAGGTGTCTGAAGCATTGTGACGTATTTGTAGGCATATCATTGGAAGATTGACCATTTTACACTACATCTACCAGGTGCTCGCTTGGTGTCCTCCGTCGCAATTATTGCGTAATCTCCAGCTGCGTGTATTTTTCCATTTGCTTCCGAGGAGAAACCCAACTTCCACGAATGATTTATCATCGAATAGATATGTGAAAAACACCTTGAGGATTGATTCTAAACAACGTTTGCCATGTTTCTGTCGATATCATGGAGTTAATTTGGAAAAAAGTTTGGCGTTGTAATGACTGAATTTTTTCTTAGCCAAACGTGATGAACAAAACGGAGCGATTTCTCCTACACAAATTATCTTTTTGGAAAAAATGAACATTTGCTCTCTAACTGAGAGTCTCCTCATTGAAAACATCTGAAGTTCTTCAAAGGTAAATGATTTTATTTTAATGCTTTTCTAGTTTTTGTGAAAATGTTGCCTGCTGAATGCTAGGCTTAATGCTATGCTAGCTATCAATACTCTTACACAAATGCTTGTGTAGCTATGGTTGAAAAGCATATTTTGAAAATCTGAGATGACAGTGTTGTTAACAAAAGGCTAAGCTTGTGAGTGAATATATTTATTTCATTCATTTGCGATTTTCATGAATAGTTAAAAAAGATACCCACAGGGAACAAGATACCCATTGGGAATAATAAGACACCCATTCTGCTCCGGTGATGTCTTTCTTCCAAGATTGATTAAACGATGCGTGTGTTTCTGTTCGTCCTCGGAATTGCTGTGAAGCTATATAACATGCTAACGCTGTGTTCTGAACATAGTTTGACAAGTTTAGTCGACATATAATATGTAATTTCGACGTTTTGGTGCGCACCCACTTGACTTTTTGGCTGCATTTCAACCGAAATATGTCGTGTTTGATAACCGAAAGACACAGACTTCAAAACTAAAGCTGTTTTTGGTAAGTATAAACCCTTCCAGGTCTTCTGATGGAAGAACAGCAAAGGTAAGGGAATATTTATGTGTTAAATTTGGGTTTCTGTGGACTCCGAGATAGAGGAGCCAAAATGCTAATTCCTGAGCGCCGACTCATATTATAGCCTAGTGAATGAAATCTGTAACGTTAAAAATAAATGTAACACAGCGATTGCATTTAGAAGAAGTGTATCTTTCTATATATATGTAGAACATGCATATTTAGTCAAAGTTTATGTTGTGTATTCCATGTTAGCTGACGGCATCTGCCGAAGCTATCGTCATTTCTCCGGACATTTGAGTAGCATTTTTTTTACATGGCGTCATTGTAAACAGAGATTTATGGATATTTATAGCATATTATTGAAAAAAACATAAATGTACTGTGTAACATGTTATATTACTGTCATCTGATGAAGATTTCAAAAGGTTAGTGAAAAAATTTTTCTTTTAATCCTGCGTTTGGTGATTGCATATTTTGTTCAATTTGGCTATGGAAATTAGCTGTGTCTTCGGTGTGTCTTCGGTGGTGGTTTGACATAAATATGTGCTATGTTTTCGCCGTAAAACATTTTAGAAATCTGACTTGCTGGCTAGATAAACAAGTTGTTTATCTTTCATTTGAGCTATTGGACTTGTTAATGTGTGGAGGTTAAATATTTCAAAGAATATTTTTTGCGTTCCATGCGCCACATTCCAGCTGACGGTGGGAGGGCTGATCCCCAATTGGGAACCAAGATCTAACGTTGCGTTATGGTAATGAGCTTGAGGCTATGATTACGCTCCCGGACATATGGGATTGCTCGACGCAAGAAGTTAAGAAGGTCATACCAAGGATCATTTTACTATTTGATTTTAAATTGTAAGACCCCTTGAAGTATAAAAAATAATTTGATGTAAAAAATTGGATTTGGGTTTACTGCTATTAACTCATACAAACGCATTGAATAACAAATTCACTTCATGGAACAACAACAGTCCCAACCCCCAAAAATTGAAAGGAAGACTTTTAGGAAGTGTCTGTCCTATATCTGCGAGATAAAATAAAGTTAACCCCTTATTTTTGGCACTAAACAGTCTCCATATATACAGTACTTCCATTCATTTTTTCAACTGGTACCGGGGGACCTTCAGAGGAGTATTGTGAGGCCTGTGGATGTCCTATAGCAAAACAACCATCACGGGTGTATTCATGAGAATCTCTCCTTTCCCCAGAGAGGTCATATTAGTGTGTAGCCAAAACTGTTTGGACGCTACAGAAGTTGTCAGATCGTCTGAAACGACTTCAGACGAGTCCTAAGATGCTTGTAGAGGTTGTAGAGCAAAACGGAGAACACCATTTTGTGAGAAGACTGATTTTCGGGATGGTCTGACACACACTGTGCTAGCTCTGTCACCTTTCACAGCAGATGCGGAAGTGCGACTTCTGCGTATGCAGTAGATTGAGACGTATCCAACGCATCACAGATTTTTATGGGGATTCTTTATCACACTAATTAGATTTCCACAGGATGCGGATATCGACTCGAGGGGGGAAAGATTCCCACAGGGAATAAGAAACCCACAGGAAACAAGATACCCACTGGGAAAAAGTCACCCACAGGAAATAAGATACCCACTGGAAATAAGATACCCACAGGGAATAAGATACCCACAGGGAATAAGATACCCACAGGGAATAAGATACCCACAGGGAATAAGATACCCACAGGGAACAAGACACCCACAGGGAATAAGATGCCCACTGGGAACAAGATACCCACAGGGAACAAGATACCCACAGGGAACAAGATACCCACTGGGAATAAGATACCCACTGGGAATAAGACACCCACTGGGAATAAGACACCCACTGGGAATACGATACCTACTGGGAATAAGATACCCACAGGGAATAAGACACCCACTGGGAATAAGATACCCAAACGTAATAAGATACCCACTGGGAATAAGATACCAACTGGGAATAAGATACCCACAGGGAACAAGATACCTACTGGGAACAAGATACCCAAAGGGAATAAGACACCTACAGGGAATAAGACATCCAAAGGGAATGATATACCCACAGGGAATAAGACATCCACTGGGAATAAGACACCCAACGGGAATAAGACACCCAACGGGAATAAGATACCCACAGGGAACAAGATACCTACAGGGAATAAGACATCCAAAGGGAATAAGATACCCACAGGGAATAAGATACCCACTGGGAATGAGACACCCACAGGGAATAAGACACCCACAGGGAATAAGACACCCACAGGGAATAAGATACCCCCTGGGAATAAGACACCCAAAGGGAATAAGATACCCACAGGGAATAAGATACCCACAGGGAATAAGATACCCACAGGGAACAAGATACCCACTGGGAATAAGACACCCACTGGGAATAAGATACCCACGGGGAATAAGACACCCACGGGGAATAAGACACCCAAAGGGAATGAGATACCCACAGGGAATAAGATACCCACAGGGAACAAGATACCCACAGGGAACAAGATACCCACTGGGAATAAGACACCCACTGGGAATAAGATACCCACAGGGAACAAGATACCCACAGGGAACAAGATACCCACAGGGAACAAGATACCCACAGGGAACAAGATACATACTGTGAATAAGATACCCACAGGGAAAAAGACACCCACTGGGAATACGATACCCACAGGGAACAAGACACCCAAAGGGAATAAGACACCCACCGGGAATAAGACACCCACAGGGAATAAGAAACCCACAGGGAATAAGACACCCACAGGGAATAAGATACCCACAGGGAATAAGATACCCACAGGGAATAAGATACCCACAGGGAATAAGATACCCACAGGGACCAAGACACCCACAGGGAATAAGATACCCCCTGGGAATAAGACACCCAAAGGGAATAAGATAACCAAAGGGAATAAGATACCCACTGGGAATAAGATACCCACAGGGAACAAGACACCCGCAGGGAATAAGCAGGAAAAACTGGAATCCTCTAACCAGGATTTCTTGAAAACCTGGGAGTTTGGGGAAAGTCACCCCTACCTGTGAGTGTTAAACTGACTACTCACTGAGGTTGTTGGTGACCACCAGGAAACTCTGGAAGGGTTTCTGATCCTCTCCAATCAGATGGATGAAGTCCTCCAAGATACGCATGAGATGGGCCGTACCAGGAGAAACCTGGGCATGGGGAAGCAAGAGAGAGAGAAAGAGAAAGAGAGAGAGAGAAAGAGAGAGAGAGAGAGAGAGAAAGAGAGAGAGAGAAAGAGAGAGAGAGAGAGAGAGAGAGAGAGAGAGAGAGGCGGGAGGAGGGGGAGAGAAGGGAGAGTGTGAGAAAGACAGAGAGAACAATATCATGAAAACAACTTTCTTTCATAGACAAATATTGAATTACCGACTGTCATTCTCTCTCGTTCTCTCTCTCATTTCATACACCAGTCTAAGTGTATCTTCTGTTCCTGTGAAATTCATGTTGCCAGAAGGAAGTGTCACAGCTAAAGAATCACCAATAACCTCTTTACCACCAACACATTACAACAGTCATTGGCTTGCTGGCACTCGTTAGCCCCGTATGCTAAGTGCAGCTAATTAGCAGACATGGGACATAATGCCTTTTACTGTATGTCTGTTGAGGCGGAATCCCAAATTACACCATATTCCCTATATAGTGCACTATTTTAGACCAGAGCTCTTTGGCACTGGACAAAAATAGTGCACTTCATATAAAATAAGGTGCCATAAGAAACCCAGCCTAAGGTATTGGTATCAGTAGAGTATGGGAAGATCATGACTTGATTGTTTTGCAGTGGCTTGATTGCAGCGTATCGTCTCATTTGATTGTCAAAACATCATCATCGTAATTACCGCATTAATATTTCAATACTGTGCTCTCTCATTCCCTCTTCACGTTACACATGTGGTCATTAAACAGACACTCTTATCCAGAGCATCTTAGTCCACACATTGAACTAAGGTAGGTGGTAACTAAAACGTTCCTCAGAAAAGCAGCTATCTCAGTCTGTGTACGCATGTGTGCTGTTGTTGAGTGTTATGGTAATGGATATGTGTGTATTGATAATATGTACAATTGAAGCCGGAAGTTTACATACACTAAGTTGACTGTGCATTTAACAGCGTGGAAAATTCCAGAAAATTATTTCATGGCTTTAGAAGGTTCTGACAGGCTAATTGACATCATTTGAGTCAGTTGGAGGTGTACCTGTGGATGTATTTCAAGGCCGACCATCAAACTCAGTGCCTCTTTGCTTGACATCATGGGAAAATCTAAAGAAATCAGCCAAGACCTCAGAAAAAATGCAGACCTCCACAAGTCTGGTTCATCCTTGGGAGCAATTTCCAAACGCCTGATGGTAACACGTTCATCTGTACAAACAATAGTATGCAAGTATAAACAACATGGGACCACGCAGCTGTCATACTGCTCAGGAAGGAGACGCGTTCTGTCTCCTAGAGATTAACGTACTTTGGTGCAAAAAGTGCAAATAAATCCCAGAACAAAAGCAAAGGACCTTGTGAAGATGCTGAAGGAAACAGGTACAAAAGTATCTATATCCACAGTAGAATGAGCCCTATATCGACATAACCTGAAAGGCCCCTCAGCAAGGAAGAAGCCACTGCTCCAAAACCGCCATAAAAAAGCCAGACTACGGTTTGTAACTGTACATGGGGACAAAGATCGTACTTTTTGTTCTGATTTAACAGAAATAGAACTGTTTGGCCATAATGACCATCATTATGTTTGGAGGAAAAAGGGGGAGGCTTGAAAGGTGAAGAACACATGCTTCTACACCTGCATTGCCTGCTGTTTGGGGTTTTCGGCTGGGTTTCTGCACAGCACTTTGAGAAATCAGCTGATGTAAGAAGGGCTTTATAAATACATTTGATTTGTAATTTGATTTGAACACCATCCCAACAGTGAAGTATGGGGGTGGTAGCATCATGTTGTGGGGGTGATTTGAACACCATCCCAACAGTGAAGTATGGGGGTGGCAGCATCATGTTGTGGGGGTGATTTGAACACCATCCCAACAGTGAAGTATGGGGGTGGCAGCATCATGTTGTGGGGGTGATTTGAACACCATCCCAACAGTGAAGTATGGGTGTGGCAGCATCATGTTGTGGGGGTGATTTGAACACCATCCCAACAGTGAAGTATGGGGGTGGCAGCATCATGTTGTGGGGGTGATTTGAACACCATCCCAACAGTGAAGTATGGGGGTGGCAGCATCATGTTGTGGGGGTGATTTGAACACCATCCCAACAGTGAAGTATGGGGGTGGCAGCATCATGTTGTGGGGGTGATTTGAACACCATCCCAACAGTGAAGTATGGGGCTGGCAGCATCATGTTGTGGGGATGATTTGAACACCATCCCAACAGTGAAGTATGGAGGTGGCAGCATCATGTTGTGGGGATGATTTGAACACCATCCCAACAGTGAAGTATGGGGGTGGCAGCATCATGTTGTGGAGGGTGATTTGAACACCATCCCAACAGTGAAGTATGGGGGTGGCAGCATCATGTTGTGGGGGTGATTTGAACACCATCCCAACAGTGAAGTATGGGGGTGGCAGCATCATGTTGTGGGGGTGATTTGAACACCATCCCAACAGTGAAGTATGGGGGTGGCAGCATCATGTTGTGGGGGTGATTTGAACACCATCCCAACAGTGAAGTATGGGGGTGGCAGCATCATGTTGTGGGGGTGATTTGAACACCATCCCAACAGTGAAGTATGGGGGTGGCAGCATCATGTTGTGGGGGTGATTTGAACACCATCCCAACAGTGAAGTATGGGGGTGGCAGCATCATGTTGTGGGGGTGATTTGAACACCATCCCAACAGTGAAGTATGGGGGTGGCAGCATCATGTTGTGGGGGTGATTTGAACACCATCCCAACAGTGAAGTATGGGTGTGGCAGCATCATGTTGTGGGGGTGATTTGAACACCATCCCAACAGTGAAGTATGGGGGTGGCAGCATCATGTTGTGGGGGTGATTTGAACACCATCCCAACAGTGAAGTATGGGGGTGGCAGCATCATGTTGTGGGGGTGATTTGAACACCATCCCAACAGTGAAGTATGGGGGTGGCAGCATCATGTTGTGGGGGTGATTTGAACACCATCCCAACAGTGAAGTATGGGGGTGGCAGCATCATGTTGTGGGGGTGATTTGAACACCATCCCAACAGTGAAGTATGGGGGTGGCAGCATCATGTTGTGGGGGTGATTTGAACACCATCCCAACAGTGAAGTATGGGGGTGGCAGCATCATGTTGTGGGGGTGATTTGAACACCATCCCAACAGTGAAGTATGGGGGTGGCAGCATCATGTTGTGGGGGTGATTTGAACACCATCCCAACAGTGAAGTATGGGGGTGGCAGCATCATGTTGTGGGGGTGATTTGAACACCATCCCAACAGTGAAGTATGGGGGTGGCAGCATCATGTTGTGGGGGTGATTTGAACACCATCCCAACAGTGAAGTATGGGGGTGGCAGCATCATGTTGTGGGGGTGATTTGAACACCATCCCAACAGTGAAGTATGGGTGTGGCAGCATCATGTTGTGGGGGTGATTTGAACACCATCCCAACAGTGAAGTATGGGGGTGGCAGCATCATGTTGTGGGGGTGATTTGAACACCATCCCAACAGTGAAGTATGGGGGTGGCAGCATCATGTTGTGGGGGTGATTTGAACACCATCCCAACAGTGAAGTATGGGGGTGGCAGCATCATGTTGTGGGGATGATTTGAACACCATCCCAACAGTGAAGTATGGGGGTGGCAGCATCATGTTGTGGGGATGATTTGAACACCATCCCAACAGTGAAGTATGGGGGTGGCAGCATCATGTTGTGGGGGTGATTTGAACACCATCCCAACAGTGAAGTATGGGGGTGGCAGCATCATGTTGTGGGGGTGATTTGAACACCATCCCAACAGTGAAGTATGGGGGTGGCAGCATCATGTTGTGGGGATGATTTGAACACCATCCCAACAGTGAAGTATGGGGGTGGCAGCATCATGTTGTGGGGATGATTTGAACACCATCCCAACAGTGAAGTATGGGGGTGGCAGCATCATGTTGTGGGGATGATTTGAACACCATCCCAACAGTGAAGTATGGGGGTGGCAGCATCATGTTGTGGGGGTGATTTGAACACCATCCCAACAGTGAAGTATGGGGCTGGCAGCATCATGTTGTGGGGGTGATTTGAACACCATCCCAACAGTGAAGTATGGGGTTGGCAGCATCATGTTGTGGGGGTGATTTGAACACCATCCCAACAGTGAAGTATGGGTGTGGCAGCATCATGTTGTGGGGGTGATTTGAACACCATCACAACAGTGAAGTATGGGGGTGGCAGCATCATGTTGTGGGGGTGATTTGAACACCATCCCAACAGTGAAGTATGGGGGTGGCAGCATCATGTTGTGGGGGTGATTTGAACACCATCCCAACAGTGAAGTATGGGGGTGGCAGCATCATGTTGTGGGGGTGATTTGAACACCATCCCAACAGTGAAGTATGGGGGTGGCAGCATCATGTTGTGGGGGTGATTTGAACACCATCCCAACAGTGAAGTATGGGGGTGGCAGCATCATGTTGTGGGGGTGATTTGAACACCATCCCAACAGTGAAGTATGGGGGTGGCAGCATCATGTTGTGGGGGTGCTTTGCTTCAGGAGGGACTAGTGCACTTATTATGTGGATATATTGAAGCAACATCCCAAGACATCAGTCAGGAAGTTAAAGCTTGGTCGCAAATTAGTCTTCTAAATGGACAATGACCCCAAGCATACTTCCACAGTTGTGGTAAAATGGCTTAAGGACAACACAGTCAAGGTATTGGAGTGGCCATCACAAAGCCCTGACCTCAATCCTATAGACAATTTGTGGGCAGAACTGAAAAAGCGTGTGTGAGCAAAGAGGCCTACAAATCTGACTCAGTTACATCAGCTCTGTCAGGAGGAATGGGCCAACATTCAACCAACTTATGGTGGGAAACTTGTGGAAGGCTACCTGAAATGTTTCACCGAAGTTAAACAATTTAAAGGCAATGCTACCAAATACTAATTGAGTGTATGTAAACTTCTGACCCACTGGGAATGTGATGAAATAAATAAAAGCTGAAATAAATCATTCTCTCTACTATTATTCTGACATTTCACATTCTTAAAATAAAGTGGGGATCTTAACTGACTTAAGACAGGGAAATTTTACTAGGATTAAATGTCAAAACTGAGTTTAAATGTATTTGGCTAAGGTGTATGTAAACGTCCCACTTCATCTGTATGTTGGGGGCATTATGTTAGGTGTGCTGTTGTGATTTTTTTTTAAAAATGTTTCAATTAACTACGCAAGCCAGTTAAAGAACATATTCTTATTTACAATGACAGCCTAGGAACAGTGGGTTAACTGCCTTGGTCAGGGGAACAGTGGGTTAACTGCCTTGGTCAGGGGAACAGTGGGTTAACTGCCTTGGTCAGGGGAACAGTGGGTTAACTGCCTTGGTCAGGGGAACAGTGGGTTAACTGCCTTGGTCAGGGGAACAGTGGGTTAACTGCCTTGGTCAGGGGAACAGTGGGTTAACTGCCTTGGTCAGGGGAACAGTGGGTTAACTGCCTTTTTTTTACCTTGTCAGATGAGGGTTTTGATCTAGCAACCTTTCGGTTACTGACCCAACACTCATAACCACAAGGCTACATTCAGCCTCGCTGACTAGGCCTTATCTCATGTGTGCTGTTGTTGTGTGCCATGATAATGGCTATGTGTGTTATGATAAAATGTATGTTGGGGGATATAGCATGTGCATTGGGGTCATATGCATCGTTTAATAACTAAATAATGGATGTGCGCACACACACACAAGAACTACAGGAAACATATGATCTCTGTAATTGCAAACAAAGGTTTCTGTCCCAAATATTAAGTTCTGCTTTTCTGATGTATCAAATACTTATGTCATGCAATAAAATGTAAATTAATTACTTAAAAATCATACAATGTGATTTCCGCATTTTTGTTTTAGATTCCGTCTCTCACAGTTGAAGTGTAACTATGATAAAAATTACAGACCTCTACATGCTTTGTAAGTAGCAAAACCTGCAAAATCGGCAGTGTATCAAATACTTCTTCCCACTGTGTGTATATACAGTGTTATAACGATGTGCAAATGGTTAAAGAACAAAAGGGAAAATAAATTAGCTTAAATATGTGTTGTATTTACAATGGTGTTTGTTCTTCACTGGTTGACCTTTACTTGTGGCAACAGGTCACAAATCTTGGTGCTGTGATGGCACACTGGTATTTCACGCAGTAGATATTGGAGTTTTAAAAAATCGGGTTTGTTTTCGAATTCTTTGTGGATCTGTGTAATCTGAGGGAAATATGTGTCCCTAATATGGTCATACATTGGGCAGGAGGACAGGAAGTGCAGCTCAGTTTCCACCTAATTTTGTGAGCAGTGTGCACATAGCCTGTCTTCTCTTGAGAGCCATGTCTGCCGACAGCGGTCTTTCTCGACAGCAAGGCTATGCTCACTGAGTCTGTACATAGTCAAAGCTTTCCTTAAGTTTGGGTCAGTCACAGTGGTCAGGTATTCTGCCACTGTGTACTCTCTGTTTAGGGTCAGTCACAGTGGTCAGGTATTCTGCCACTGTGTACTCTCTGTTTAGGGTCAGTCACAGTGGTCAGGTATTCTGCCACTGTGTACTCTCTGTTTAGGGTCAGTCACAGTGGTCAGGTATTCTGCCACTGTGTACTCTCTGTTTAGGGTCAGTCACAGTGGTCAGGTATTCTGCCACTGTGTACTCTCTGTTTAGGGTCAGTCACAGTGGTCAGGTATTCTGCCACTGTGTACTCTCTGTTTAGTTTTAAATAGAACTCTAGTTTGCTCTCTTCTTTTGTTAATTCTTTCCAATGTGTTAAGTAATTATCTTTTTTTTCCCATGATTTGGTTGGGTCTAATTGTGCTGCTGTCCTGGGGCTCTGTGGGGTGTTTGTGTTTGTGAACAGAGCCCCAAGACCAGCTTGCTTAGGGAACTCTTCTCCAGCTTCATCTCTCTGTAGGTGATGGCTTTGTTGTGGAAGGTTTGGGAATCACTTCCTTTTAGGTGGTTTTTGATAATTAGTGGGTATCGGCCTAATTCTGCTCTGCATGCATTATTTGGTGTTCTACGTTGTACACAGAGGATGTTTTTGCAGATTTCTGCATGCAGAGCCTCAATTTAGTGTTTGTCCCATTTTGTAAATTCTTGTTGGTGAGCGGACCCCAGACCTCACAACAATAAAGGGCAATGGGTTATACAACTGATTTAAGTACTTTTAACCAGATTCTATTTGGTATGTCAAATTTTATGTTCCTTTTGATGGCAGGGAATGCCCTTCTTGCCTTGTCTCTCAGATCATTCATAGCTTTGTGGAAGTTACCTGTGACACTGATGTTTAGGCAAAGGTATGTATAGTTTTTTTGTGTGCTCTAGGGCAATGGTGTCTTGATGGAATTTGTATTTGTGGTCCTGGCGACTGGACCTTTTTTGGAACACCATTATTTTGGTCTTACTGAGATTTACTGTCAGGGCCCAGGTCTGACAGAATCTGTGCAGAATATCTAGGTGCTGCTGTATTCCCTCCTTGGTTGGTGACAGAAGCACCAGATCATCAGCAAACAGGAGACATTTGACTTCAGATTCTAGTAGGGTGAGGCCGGGTGCTGCAGACTGTTCTAGTGCCCTCGCCAATTTGTTGATATATATGTTGAAGAGGGTGGAGCTTAAGCTGCATTCCTGTCTCACCCCACGGGCCTGTGGGAAGAAATGTGTGTGTTTTTTGCCTATTTTAACCGTACACTTCCTGTTTGTGTACATGGAATTTATAATGTCGTATGTTTTCCCCCCAACACCACTTTCCATCAATTTGTTTAGCAGACCATCATGCCAAATTGAGTAATTTGGTAAAAAGACAAGTTGACATTTGCTCAGTAGATTGTTTTCACTGAGGAAATGGGAAAATTAACAGCAGACTTCTACAAGGTTGCTGTTGACACATATCCCACAGTAGTTATTAGGGTCAAATTTGTCTCCACTTCTGTGGAGATCAGTCCTTGGTTCCAAATATATATATTTATTTTTACCCTCATTTAACTAGCCAAGTCAGTTAAGAACAAATTTTTATTTTCAATGACAGCCTAGGAACAGTGGGTTAACTGCCTGTTCAGGGGCAGAACGACAGATGTTTTACCTTGTCAGCTTGGGGACTCAATCTTGAAATCTTTCTGTTACTAGTCCCACGCTCTAACAACTAGGCTTCCTGCCGCCCCAGGTAGCCTAAATATTGGGGAAGATGCCAGAGCTAAGGATGATGTTAAAGAGTTTTAGTATAGCTAATTGGAATTTGTTGTCTGTATATTTCATCATTTCATTGAGGATACCATCAACACCACATGCCTTTATGGGTTGTAGGGTGTGTATTTTGTCCTGTAGCTCATTCAAGGTAATTGGATAATCCAATGGGTTCTGGTAGTCTCACACACACACACACACACACACTGGTTGTCAGTATGTACACAGTTTGGAGTATGATCCGTGCTGAATGGTAAACAGGTGTGATTTTACAACTCTTCTGATAATGACATAAACACTGCTATCAAATTCATCCAACTGTGACAGAGCCAGACACTCTGATACACACACACACACACACACACACACACACACACACACACACACACACACACACACACACACACACACACACACACACACACACACACACACACACACACACACATACACACACACACACATTAAAACACACACATTAAAACAACAAGCCTACCTGATGAGCGTCTTCCCACTTCTCAAGGTTTTCCATGTCCAACATATAGCTGACTACCTGGAAGAATTTCTGAGGAAAGAGAAGAGGAGGGTTGACTTTTGGGGAGCTGAGGGGTGTGAGTTTACATGCAACATGTAGGGATGTAGGTGTGTGTTTTATCAGTCTGTTTTCTCCCTGTATGTGTGTGTGTTTTATCTGCCTGTTTTCTCCCCGTAGGTGTGTGTGTTTTATCTGCCTGTTTTCTCCCTGTAGGTGTGTGTGTTTTATCTGCCTGTTTTCTCCCTGTAGGTGTGTGTGTTTTATCTGCCTGTTTTCTCCCTGTAGGTGTGTGTGTTTTATCTGCCTGTTTTCTCCCTGTAGGTGTGTGTGTTTTATCTGCCTGTTTTCTCCCTGTAGGTGTGTGTGTTTTATCTGCCTGTTTTCTCCCTGTAGGTGTGTGTGTTTTATCTGCCTGTTTTCTCCCCGTAGGTGTGTGTGTTTTATCTGCCTGTTTTCTCCCTGTATGTGTGTGTGTTTTATCTGCCTGTTTTCTCCCCGTAGGTGTGTGTGTGTTTTATCTGCCTGTTTTCTCCCCGTAGGTGTGTGTGTTTTATCTGCCTGTTTTCTCCCCGTAGGTGTGTGTGTTTTATCTGCCTGTTTTCTCCCCGTAGGTGTGTGTGTTTTATCTGCCTGTTTTCTCCCCGTAGGTGTGTGTGTTTTATCTGCCTGTTTTCTCCCCGTAGGTGTGTGTGTGTTTTATCTGCCTGTTTTCTCCCCGTAGGTGTGTGTGTGTTTTATCTGCCTGTTTTCTCCCTGTAGGTGTGTGTGTTTTATCTGCCTGTTTTCTCCCCGTAGGTGTGTGTGTTTTATCTGCCTGTTTTCTCCCGTAGGTTGTGTGTGTTTTATCTGCCTGTTTTCTCCCCGTAGGTGTGTGTGTTTTATCTGCCTGTTTTCTCCCCGTAGGTGTGTGTGTTTTATCTGCCTGTATATGTCACCCACCTGCGAGTTGTCAGGAGCTGTAGTTTGCTCTCTTGAACGTTTGTGTGTGTGTGTTTGCATGCGTGCGCGCGTGTGTGTGTGTGTGTGTTTGCGTGCGTGCGTGTGTGTGTGTGGGTGTGTATTTGTGTCCTCCCCACCCACCTGTGTGTCGTCGGGAGCTGGGATGTAGGTTGCTCTCTTGAAGGTGTCCGTCACATTTCGGAGAATCTCCGTGGAGAACAGGAGGTCACCACTGTAGTAGCTCCTCCTCTGTAAGAGATCCAGGAGATTCCTCACGACCTGAGACATGCCCTCTCCAGCCAGGGTCCTCTGACCCTTCGCAAGATGCTCTCGCAACTGGAGACAGCAGGGGAGGAGAGGGGGTATAGAAACACGGGTTAGAGAGAGATGGGGAGGGAGAGAGGGGGAGAGAACAAGAGAAAGAGAGAGAGAAAGAGAGAGAGTGAACAAGAGAAAGACAGAGAGAACAAGAAAGAGAGAGAGACGGAGAGAGAGAGAGAGAGAGAGATGGAGGTGATGTAGAGAGAGAGAGATAGAGGTGAGGTAGAGAGTAGAGAGAGAGATAGAGGTGAGGTAGAGAGTAGAGAGAGAGAGAGAGAGAGAGAGAGAGAGAGAGAGAGAGAGATATAGGTGAGGTAGAGAGAGAGATAGAGGTGAGTTAGAGAGTAGAGAGAAAGAGAGGTGAGGTAGAGAGTAGAGAGAGAGATAGAGGTGAGGTAGAGAGTAGAGAGAGAGAGAGAGAGAGAGAGAGAGAGAGAGAGAGAGAGAGAGAGAGAGAGATAGGTGAGGTAGAGAGAGAGATAGAGGTGAGTTAGAGAGTAGAGAGAAAGATAGAGGTGAGGTAGAGAGTAGAGAGAAAGATAGAGGTGAGTTAGAGAGTAGAGAGAAAGATCGAGGTGAGGTAGAGATTAGAGAGAGAGAGAGGTGAGGTAGAGAGTAGATAGAGAGCGAGGTGAGGTAGAGAGCAGAGAAAGAGATGGGGGTGAGGTAGAGAGTACACAGAGAGAGGGAGAGAGAGAGAGAGAGAGAGAGAGAGGTGAGGTAGAGAGCAGAGAGAGAGATAGAGGTGAGGTAGAGAGCAGAGAGAGAGATAGAGGTGAGGTAGAGAGCAGAGAGAGGAGGTGAGGTAGAGAGTAGAGAAGGAGAGATATTGGTGAGGAAGAGAACAGAAGGAGAGAGATGGAGGTGATGTAGAGAGTAGATAGAGGTGAGGTAGAGAGTACAGAGAGAGAGAGAGAGAGAGAGAGAGATAGAGGTAAGGTAGAGAGCAAAGAGTAGAGAGAGAAAGATCTGAGGCTTCTTATCCATCTATCTTTGCTTGGGATCAGTAGGTATTATAGGTATGTAAGGGTAGTGAATGTCATAAATGACCAGTATCTTGGTCAAGTACCTAGCCCTCAGCCCCTATCCATCAGCCCTCAGCCACTAGCCCTCAGCTCCTACCCCTCATCCCCTGTCCTTAAGCACCTAGCCATATGTACCTAACCCTCAGCTCCTAGCCCTGAGCTCATAGCCCTCAGCCTCTAGCCCTCAGCCCATAGCCTTCAGCCCCTAGCCCTCAGCCCTGAGCCCCTAGCCCTCAGCCCCTAGCCCCCAACCCCTAGCCCTCAGCCCTTAGCCCCCAGTACCTAGCCCTCAGCCCACAGCTCCCAGCCCCTAGCCCTCAGCTCCTAGCCCTCAGCTCCTAGCCCTCAGCTCCTAGCCCTCAGCACCTAGCCCTCAGCACCTAGCCCTCAGCCTCTAGCCCTCAGCCCATAGTCTTCAGCCCCTAGCCCTCAGCCCTGAGCCCCTAGCCCTCAGCCCCTAGCCCCCAACCCCTAGCCCTCAGCCCTTAGCCCCCAGTACCTAGCCCTCAGCCCACAGCTCCCAGTACCTAGCCCTCAGCCCCTAGCCCTCAGCTCCTAGCCCTCAGCTCCTAGCCCTCAGCACCTAGCCCTCAGCACCTAGCCCTCAGCACCTAGCCCTCCGCACCTAGCCCTCAGCCCATAGCCCTCAACACCTATCCCTCAGCCCCTAGCCCCCAGTACCTAGCCCTCAGCCCACAGTCCCCAGTACCTAGCCCTCAGCCCCTAACTCTCAGCCCCTAACACTCAGCACCTAGCCCTCAGCCCCTAGCCCTCAGCTCCTAACACTCAGACTCTAACCCTCATTCCCTAGCCCTCAGCCCCTAGCCCTCAGCCCCTAGCCCTCAGCCCCTAGCCCTCAGCCCCTAACACTCAGACTCTAACCCTGAGCCCCAAGCCCTTATTAGGCATCTTTGCAGATATAACTGGATAGATACTGGCTACTCTATGTATTCCACATTGCTGCATGACACTTTGACTGAAATCCACGTACACACACACACACACACACACACACACACACAACAGTGATCTTCAGTCACAACAGCAATCAAACCTAATGAACCGCAGCTCCATGCTAATGAAAGGTTAGTGGTGAACGCAGGCCTAGGCTAACAGTGCAATCAACCAATCACAGCACGCCTGGTGGCCACCCCGTTGGCTTCCATTATCGCCATGGAGACAGACGGTCAGAGGTCACGCAGTAGGACAGTCGATGATTAATCTCAGTTACCCAGAAGTAAAATGATCTAAAAGATCATCTAAAAGTGTAATTTCTTGTTAACTATTGTGATTACCTTTGTGTAAAGGAAGGAAGCGGAGTTTCCTCCCTTGTAAACAGACATTTTTGGCCAAACCACACCTTCCGCTAATTTCACTTGTATTTATAATGGCCAAAAAGGACATTTTCACTTCACTGCGCCCGTTTAAGCAACGCCTTTGCCCAATCCTGATTCATCCAAATCATCAATGATGAAAACCAAAAACCAGGAACTACTGCTGTTCGTAATCACTCTATGTGAGCCTTGACAGATTCTTGCCGTTTCAACTTCCATGAGAATCTGTCCATAAGAGATTAACCAATGCATTAATTAAACAATGGATAAAAGCAGTAACTCATTAGAGAGGGAGAAAGTGTTTAGAGTGATGACAATGCTACTTATGACTAACTGGACAAACTTTTCACAGAAAGTTATTCACGGCCAGAAATCATAAACCATCTCAGAGTTGAGTGCTGATCTAGGATCAGGCCCCACATGTTTATGTAATATTATTCATTATTATTTAAAAAGGCAAAACTGATCTCAGCACTCTTACTATAAGACACTTTATGAATACAATCCCATGTCTATTGACGGGCAAAGAAATACGATGTGGGCGTCGCCATAATTCATTTATTCAACCTGTGTTGGGCAAGGTCAGTCTTCGAGAACAAATTGTTTATTTAAACAGCGATCTGTTTAATCATTGAGTAGTTCATTTTACAGGCTAGAAGAAGAAAGGAAGTCCATAGTTTGGAAATAGCGATGGAAATATTGAGGAAGTGGAAGACATGCTAAAATGACAACATTAAGCACATGTGCATTTCAAATGTACAATGTTCAAATGGCTCAGCTATGACTTACTACTAAATATGACAAGAACAGAAGACTTTCTGCTGGTTGTCTATGCGTTATTACGCACCATCTGGATAGAAGGTAGCTTACTAAAATGCATTCACAATAACGCCGCGGCACAGGTGGCTCATTGAGCATGTTATACAAGACCAACTGTATTTGAATAAATGAGATGTGAATAGAGAGAGCGTGAAAAAGGGCCTTACAGATAAATGTAAATATCTGAATTCCATCGAGACGCATCTGGCGAAGCTCGGAGGACCCCAGTAAGCAACTCCATTAGCGTCCAGCAAGCAACGACGACTAGCAGATCCTAGAGAGAGAGAGGAGAGAGAGAACGAGATACCATTGTTATGTAAAACTTAACAGCAATAACACATTGGTTTCATGTTATCCAGTAACCTCATGAGATTCTCATTGCAACTTGTTTCCAACATAGTATACCCACTATAATGTAGAGCGGAGGTCAACCTCAGGTCAAACATCCACCTAACACTATCTAATATACAACTACTCTATAAGGTCACACACATAGTATACATGTACACAGTTATTGAGAGGGAAACTTAGAAACAACATATGGTGAAGCTGAAACTTGAGCCCTGTGGAATACCATTGCAGGTCTTCACGGATCCACTTGTACCCGAATACACGACAATCCATCTGGGACCCAAGCGGGTCCAGAATTCTAAATAATGTCACCGGTCTGGGTTGGATCTGATATGATTGTCACAGGTCTCGGATATGAGTCATTTTAACTGACTTGTCTGGAAGGTCCCATAAAAGATCTGAATGCGACTGCTGCAGTAGAGAGAGAGAGAGAGATTTTAGCATTTATGCTGCTGTGCTTTGGTTTTCATGTGTGGAGCGAGTAGCTCGTTGTTGGGCAATTATAAGTCATCAAAGAGGCAATACGCTACTGCCATAAAGCCTCCGTTTTTGGCAAAAGTTAGAGGATATCTAATCAATGGAAGATGGAATTAAAATGATGGAATTAAAAGTTGAAGGAGATGGATAGACTAGAATGACCAAGAGCCAAAAGGTAGGCTTCTACAACAGGTGGGCTCCTACAACAGGTAGGCTCCTACAACAGGTGGGCTCCTACAACAGGTGGGCTCCTACAACAGGTAGGCTTCTACAACAGGTGGGCTCCTACAACAGGTAGGCTTCTACAACAGTTAGGCTTCTACAACAGGTAGGCTTCTACAACAGGTGGGCTCCTACAACAGGTAGACTTCTACAACAGTTAGGCTTCTACAACAGGTGGGCTCCTACAACAGGTGGGCTTCTACAACAGGTGGGCTCCTACAACAGGTAGGCTTCTACAACAGGTGGGCTCCTACAACAGGTAGGCTTCTACAACAGGTGGGCTCCTACAACAGGTAGGCTTCTACAACAGGTGGGCTTCTACAACAGGTGGGCTTCTACAACAGGTGGGCTCCTACAACAGGTAGGCTTCTACAACAGTTAGGCTTCTACAACAGGTAGGCTTCTACAACAGGTGGGCTCCTACAACAGGTAGACTTCTACAACAGTTAGGCTTCTACAACAGGTAGGCTCCTACAACAGGTGGGCTCCTACAACAGGTGGGCTCCTACAACAGGTGGGCTCCTACAACAGGTAGGCTTCTACAACAGGTGGGCTCCTACAACAGGTAGGCTTCTACAACAGTTAGGCTTCTACAACAGGTAGGCTTCTACAACAGGTGGGCTCCTACAACAGGTAGACTTCTACAACAGTTAGGCTCCTACAACAGGTGGGCTCCTACAACAGGTGGGCTCCTACAACAGGTAGGCTTCTACAACAGGTAGGCTTCTACAACAGGTAGGCTTCTACAACAGGTAGGCTTCTACAACAGGTGGGCTCCTACAACAGGTGGGCTCCTACAACAGGTAGGCTTCTACAACAGGTAGGCTTCTACAACAGGTGGGCTCCTACAACAGGTAGGCTTCTACAACAGGTGGGCTTCTACAACAGGTGGGCTCCTACAACAGGTAGGCTTCTACAACAGGTAGGCTCCTACAACAGGTGGGCTTCTACAGCAGGTGGGCTCCTACAACAGGTGAACTCCTACAACAGGTGGGCTTCTACAACAGGTGGGCTCCTACAACAGGTAGGCTCCTACAACAAGTGGGCTCCTACAACAGGTAGGCTCCTACAACAAGTGGGCTCCTACAACAGGTAGGCTCCTACAACAGGTGGGCTCCTACAACAGGTGGGCTTCTATAACAGGTGGGATCCTACAACAGGTGGGCTTCTACAACAGGTGGGCTTCTACAACAGGTGGGCTTCTACAACAGGTGGGCTTCTACAACAGGTAGGCTTATACAACAGGTAGGCTTCTACAACAGGTGGGTTTCTACAACAGGTGGGCTTCTACAACAGGTGGGCTTCTACAACAGGTAGGTTTCTACAACAGGTGGGCTTCTATAACAGGTGGGCTTCTACAACAGGTAGGCTTCTACAACAGGTGGGCTTCTACAACAGGTAGGCTTCTACAACAGGTAGGCTTCTACAACAGGTGGGCTCCTACAACAGGTAGGCTTCTACAACAGGTGGGCTTCTACAACAGGTGGGCTTCTACAACAGGTAGGCTTCTACAACAGGTGGGCTTCTAAAACAGTTGGGCTCCTGAGTGGAGCAGCGCTCTAAGGCACTGGATCTCAGTGCAAGAGGTGTCACTGCAGTCCCTAGTTCGAATCCAGGCTGCATCACATTTGGCAGTGATTGGGAGTCCCACAGGCCCAGCGTTGTCCGGGTTTGATTGGGGTAGGCTGTCATTGAAAATAAGAATTTGTTCTTAACTGACTTGCCAAGTTTTAAAAAAAGTAAAAATACAACAGGTGGGCTCCTACAACAGGTTTAGCTAGCTTAACATGCTTCTCCTGGGTTCATGGAGTCAAGACAGGTACTACATAATCTTATTGGATGATGAATAACCTAGCCATGGCAGCTATTAGTCTACTATAGTGCGTGTCAGCTTGTTGGTTGGTTGTTGTCTCTTGTCTCTTCCTCCCTCCTCCCTGTTCCCCGTGTCACTCGCTCCAGTACGGCCCCTCCCCCGCCTGCTTCCATCACTTGGATCAGATCGGACTGGGTCTGGATCCGACCAAGTCTATACAGAACGGGTCTAGTTGTCCTCAGGTCCGTTCGTTTGGAACGGGTCTATATATTTTAAAAATACATTTACAGTTGAAGTTGGAAGTTTACATACACTTGGAGTTATTAAAACTCGTTTTCTACCACTCCACAAATGTCTTCTTAATGTCTTCTTAACAATCTACAGTTTGGGCAAGTTGGTTAGGACATCTACTTTGTGCATGACACAATAATTATTTCCACAAGTTGTTCACAAATCAATGATTTCACTGATAATTCACTGTATTACAATTCCAGTTGGTCAGAAGTTTACATTGACACTAAATTGACTGTGCCTTGGAAAGCTTGGAAAATTCCAGAATATTATGTAATGGCGTTAGAAGCATCTGATAGGCGAATTGACATCATTTGAGTCAATTGGAGGTGTGGATTTATTTCAAGGTCTACCTTCAAACTCAGTGCCTCTTTGCTTGACATCATGGGAAAATCTAAAGAAATTAGCCAAAATTGTAGACCTCCACAGGTCAGGTTCCTTGGGAACAATTTCCAAATGCCTGAAGGTACCATGTTCATCTGTACAAACAATAGTATGCAAGTATAAACACCATGGGACCACGCAGCCGTCATACTGCTCACGAAGGAGACGCGTTCTGTCCCCTAGAGATGAATGTACTTTGGTGCAAAAAGTGCAAATCAATCCTAGAACAAAAGCAAAGGACCTTGTGAAGATGCTGAAGGAAACAGGTACAAAAGTATCTATATCCACAGTAGAATGAGTCCTATATCGACATAACCTGAAAGGCCCCTCAGCAAGGAAGAAGCCACTGCTCCAAAACCGCCATAAAAAAACGTACTTTTTGGAGAAATGTCCTCTGGTCTGATGAAACAGAAATAGAACTGTTTGGCCATAATGACCATCATTATGTTTGGAGGAAAAAGGGGGAGGCTTGCAAGCTGAAGAACACCACCCCAACCATGAAGCACAGGGGTGGCAGAATCATGTTGTGGGGTGGTTTGCTGCAGGAGGGACTGGTGCACTTCACAAAATAGATGGCATCACGAGGAAGGACCATTATGTGGGTATATCAAAGCATCCCAACTTATTGTGGGAAGGTTGTGGAAGGCTACCCAAAACATTTGACCCAAGTTGAACAATTTAAAGGCAATGCTACCAAATATTTATTGAGTGTATGAAAAACTTCTGATCCAATGGGAATGTGATTAAATAAATAAAAGCTGAAATAAATAATTCTCTCTACTGTTATTCTGACATTTCACATTCTTAAAATGAAGTGGTGATCCTAACTGACCTAGGACAGGGAATTTTTACGAGGATTAAATGTCAGGAATTGTGAAAAACTGAGTTTAAGTGTATTTGGCTAAGGTGTATGTAAACTTCCGACTTAATCTGTATGTAAATTGGGTCTGGGTGGGAAAGCTCCAGATCCATTTCGTAACAGGTCCAACTTCATGACATCTAGACACCGTACAAACTACCTTCTCTGCTGGAATAGATTCCACACACACATGTGCGTACACACACACGTACATGCACGCACACGCAAACATACACACAGGCACTTGTGCACACACATACCCACACGTACATGCACGCACACGCAAACATACACACAGGCACTTGTGAACACACAATCGCTCACAGACACACACACACATTTCAAAGTCCTCATCTATTAAGCAGTATATTATTAGTTACAGTGAGTGCCTGAGGACAGTGTCTGGGTAGGCACCTGCTCTGAAAAAACATCTGATAGAAAATAACATGAATCTCCAGCACCACAATATTAACCAGAATACATTACTTTTCACACTCACACTGTAGTCAGACCCTTAGTACTAGTAGTGGTCAGACCCTTAGTACTAGTAGTGGTCAGACCCTTAGTACTAGTAGTCAGACCCTTAGCACTAGTAGTGGTCAGACACTTAGTACTAGTAGTAGTCAGACACTTAGTACTAGTAGTAGTCAGACACTTAGTACTAGTAGTAGTCAGACACTTAGTACTAGTAGTAGTCAGACACTTAGTACTAGTACTACTAGTAGTAGTCAGACACTTAGTACTAGTACTACTAGTAGTAGTCAGACACTTAGTACTAGTAGTACTAGTAGTAGTCAGAACCTTAGTACTAGTAGTGGTCAGACACTTAGTACTAGTAGTAGTCAGACACTTAGTACTAGTAGTAGTCAGACACTTAGTACTAGTAGTAGTCAGACACTTAGTACTAGTAGTAGTCAGACACTTAGTACTAGTAGTACTAGTAGTAGTCAGACACTTAGTACTAGTAGTACTAGTAGTAGTCAGACACTTAGTACTAGTAGTAGTCAGACACTTAGTACTAGTAGTAGTCAGACACTTAGTACTAGTAGTAGTCAGACACTTAGTACTAGTAGTAGTCAGACACTTAGTACTAGTAGTAGTCAGACACTTAGTACTAGTAGTAGTCAGACACTTAGTACTAGTAGTACTAGTAGTAGTCAGACACTTAGTACTAGTAGTACTAGTAGTAGTCAGACACTTAGTACTAGTAGTACTAGTAGTGGTCAGATACTTAGTACTAGTAGTAGTCAGACACTTAGTACTAGTAGTGGTCAGACACTTAGTACTAGTAGTAGTCAGACACTTAGTACTAGTAGTACTAGTAGTAGTCAGACACTTAGTACTAGTAGTACAGTAGTAGTCACACTTAGTATAGTAGTAGTCAGACACTTAGTACTAGTAGTAGTCAGACACTTAGTGCTAGTAGTAGTCAGACACTTAGTACTAGTAGTAGTGAGACACTTAGTACTAGTAGTAGTCAGACACTTAGTACTAGTAGTAGTCAGACACTTAGTACTAGTAGTAGTCAGACACTTAGTACTAGTAGTACTAGTAGTAGTCAGACACTTAGTACTAGTAGTAGTCAGACACTTAGTACTAGTAGTAGTCAGACACTTAGTACTAGTAGTAGTCAGACACTTAGTACTAGTAGTAGTCAGACACTTAGTACTAGTAGTAGTCAGACACTTAGTACTAGTAGTAGTCAGACACTTAGTACTAGTAGTAGTCAGACACTTAGTACTAGTAGTAGTCAGACACTTAGTACTAGTAGTACTAGTAGTAGTCAGACACTTAGTACTAGTAGTACTAGTAGTAGTCAGACACTTAGTACTTCTAGTACTAGTAGTAGTCAGACACTTAGTACTAGTAGTAGTCAGACACTTAGTACTAGTAGTAGTCAGACACTTAGTACTAGTAGTAGTCAGACACTTAGTACTAGTAGTAGTCAGACACTTAGTACTAGTAGTAGTCAGACACTTAGTACTAGTAGTAGTCAGACACTTAGTACTAGTAGTAGTCAGACACTTAGTACTAGTAGTAGTCAGATACTTAGTACTAGTAGTAGTCAGACACTTAGTACTAGTAGTGGTCAGACACTTAGTACTAGTAGTGGTCAGACACTTAGTACTAGTAGTACTAGTAGTAGTCAGACACTTAGTACTAGTAGTACTAGTAGTAGTCAGACACTTAGTACTAGTAGTACTAGTAGTAGTCAGACACTTAGTACTAGTAGTAGTCAGACACTTAGTACTAGTAGTAGTCAGACACGTAGTACTAGTAGTACTCAGACACGTAGTACTAGTAGTACTAGTAGTAGTCAGACACTTAGTACTAGTAGTACTAGTAGTAGTCAGACACTTAGTACTAGTAGTAGTCAGACACTTAGTACTAGTAGTAGTCAGACACGTAGTACTAGTAGTACTCAGACACGTAGTACTAGTAGTACTAGTAGTAGTCAGACACTTAGTACTAGTAGTACTAGTAGTAGTCAGACACTTAGTACTTCTAGTACTAGTAGTAGTCAGACACTTAGTACTAGTAGTCAGACACTTAGTACTAGTAGTAGTCAGACACTTAGTACTAGTAGTAGTCAGACACTTAGTACTAGTAGTAGTCAGACACTTAGTACTAGTAGTACTAGTAGTAGTCAGACACTTAGTACTAGTAGTACTAGTAGTAGTCAGACACTTAGTACTAGTAGTACTAGTAGTAGTCAGACACTTAGTACTAGTAGTAGTCAGACACTTAGTACTAGTAGTAGTCAGACACTTAGTACTAGTAGTAGTCAGACACTTAGTACTAGTAGTAGTCAGACACTTAGTTTAGTACTAGTAGTAGTCAGACACTTAGTACTAGTAGTACTAGTAGTAGTCAGACACTTAGTACTAGTAGTACTAGTAGTAGTCAGACACTTAGTACTAGTAGTACTAGTAGTAGTCAGACACTTAGTACTTCTAGTACTAGTAGTAGTCAGACACTTAGTACTAGTAGTAGTCAGACACTTAGTACTAGTAGTACTCAGACACTTAGTACTAGTAGTACTCAGACACTTAGTACTAGTAGCACTCAGACACGTAGTACTAGTAGTACTAGTAGTAGTCAGACACTTAGTACTTCTAGTACTAGTAGTAGTCAGACACTTAGTACTAGTAGTCAGACACTTAGTACTAGTAGGTCAGACACTTAGTACTAGTAGTAGTCAGACACTTAGTACTAGTAGTAGTCAGACACTTAGTACTAGTAGTAGTCAGACACTTAGTACTAGTAGTAGTCAGACACTTAGTACTAGCAGTAGTCAGACACTTAGTACTAGCAGTAGTCAGACACTTAGTACTAGCAGTAGTCAGACACTTAGTACTAGCAGTAGTCAGACACTTAGTACTAGCAGTAGTCAGACACTTAGTACTAGTAGTAGTCAGACACTTAGTACTAGTAGTAGTCAGACACTTAGTACTAGTAGTAGTCAGACACTTAGTACTAGTAGTAGTCAGACACTTAGTACTAGTAGTAGTTAGACACTTAGTACTAGTAGTAGTCAGACACTTAGTACTAGTAGTAGTCAGACACTTAGTACTAGTAGTAGTCAGACACTTAGTACTAGTAGTACTCAGACACGTAGTACTAGTAGTACTAGTAGTAGTCAAACACTTAGTACTAGTAGTACTAGTAGTAGTCACACTTAGTACTTCTAGTACTAGTAGTAGTCAGACACTTAGTACTAGTAGTCAGACACTTAGTACTAGTAGTACTAGTAGTAGTCAGACACTTAGTACGTCTAGTACTAGTAGTAGTCAGACACTTAGTACTAGTAGTCAGACACTTAGTACTAGTAGTAGTCAGACACTTAGTACTAGTAGTAGTCAGACACGTAGTACTAGTAGTACTAGTAGTAGTCAAACACTTAGTACTAGTAGTACTAGTAGTAGTCAGACACTTAGTACTTCTAGTACTAGTAGTAGTCAGACACTTAGTACTAGTAGTCAGACACTTAGTACTAGCAGTAGTCAGACACTTAGTACTAGTAGTAGTCAGACACTTAGTACTAGTAGTACTAGTAGTAGTCAGACACTTAGTACTTCTAGTACTAGTAGTAGTCAGACACTTAGTACTAGTAGTAGTCAGACACTTAGTACTAGTAGTAGTCAGATACTTAGTACTAGCAGTAGTCAGACACTTAGTACTAGTAGTACTAGTAGTAGTCAGACACTTAGTACTAGTAGTACTAGTAGTAGTCAGACACTTAGTACTTCTAGTACTAGTAGTAGTCAGACACTTAGTACTAGTAGTAGTCAGACACTTAGTACTAGTAGTAGTCAGACACTTAGTACTAGTAGTAGTCAGACACTTAGTACTAGTAGTAGTCAGACACTTAGTACTAGCAGTAGTCAGACACTTAGTACTAGTAGTACTAGTAGTAGTCAGACACTTAGTACTAGTAGTACTAGTAGTGGTCAGACACTTAGTACTAGTAGTAGTCAGACCCTTAGTACTAGTAGTAGTCAGAGACTTAGTACTAGTAGTGGTCAGACACTTAGTACTAGTAGTACTAGTAGTGGTCAGACACTTAGTACTAGTAGTGGTCAGACACTTAGTACTAGTAGTGGTCAGACACTTAGTACTAGTAGTAGTCAGACACTAGTACTAGTAGTAGTCAGACACTTAGTACTAGTAGTAGTCAGACACTTAGTACTAGTAGTAGTCAGACACTTAGTACTAGTAGTGGTCAGGACACTTAGTACTAGTAGTAGTCAGACACTTAGTACTAGTAGTAGTCAGACACTTAGTACTAGTAGTAGTCAGACACTTAGTACTAGTAGTAGTCAGACACTTAGTACTAGTAGTAGTCAGACACTTAGTACTAGTAGTAGTCAGACACTTAGTACTAGTAGTAGTCAGACACTTAGTACTAGTAGTAGTCAGACACTTAGTACTAGTAGTAGTCAGACACTTAGTACTAGTAGTAGTCAGACACTTAGTACTAGTAGTAGTCAGACACTTAGTACTAGTAGTAGTCAGACACTTAGTACTAGTAGTAGTCAGACACTTAGTACTTGTAGTAGTCAGACACTTAGTACTAGTAGTAGTCAGACACTTAGTACTAGTAGTAGTCAGACACTTAGTACTAGTAGTAGTCAGACACTTAGTACTAGTAGTAGTCAGACACTTAGTACTAGTAGTAGTCAGACACTTAGTACTAGTTGGACTACATCATTACAGTGTAAACGTACATAATACATTATAATTTAGGGGGTGCTTATACTTGTCCTGTTACACACTAGTACATGTGTGTAATGGAATGGAAAAGTGTTTCTTCCATATCCCAACCCTGACTGTTAGACGACATAATCACGGTTTATAATAGCAGTATAGTTACAGTACTGTCATAGTATCGTCAGGTTTACCAGTGGCGTTAGTCGGACACTTGTTGTAGACTGTTTCTCCAGCCGAGGCTCTTTTCCAGGTCATGGTTACAAGGTACTCATCTCTACAGATCTCATGAGGTGCTGCAGAGAGACAGAAGAGAGAGAGAGGGAGTTAGATATAACACACACACTGCAATTCAATAATATCCTGCAACAGATTCCATTTTTCCCAGGAATTGTATTTATTACCCTCCCTTTCTGTATATTTCATTACCGCTGCAGTATATATTCATCCTTATGTCTACAATATTCATCATATGATATCATATCAAATATCATATTTTCATCATTATCTCTACAATATATATTCTCATTACATCTACAATATATGTTCATCATTACCTCTAGAATATATGTTCATCATTACCTCTACAATATATATTCATCATTACCTATACAATATATATTCTCATTACATCTACAATATATGTTCATCATTACCTCTACAATATATATTCATCATTACCTATACAATATATATTCTCATTACATCTACAATATATATTCTCATTACATCTACAATATATGTTCATCATTACCTCTACAATATATATTCATCATTACCTATACAATATATATTCTCATTACATCTACAATATATATTCTCATTACATCTACAATATATGTTCATCATTACCTCTAGAATATATGTTCATCATTACCTCTACAATATATATCCATCATTACCTATACAGTATATATTCATCATTACCTATACAGTATATATTCATCATTACCTATACAATATATATTCTCATTACATCTACAATATATGTTCATCATTACATCTACAATATATATCCATCATTACCTATACAATATATATCCATCATTACCATTACAATATATATCCATCATTACCTATACAATATATATCCATCATTACATCTACAATATATATCCATCATTACCATTACAATATATATCCATCATTACCTATACAATATATCCATCATTACCATTACAATATATATCCATCATTACCTATACAATATATATCCATCATTACCATTACAATATATATCCATCATTACCTATACAAAATATTTTCCTCATTACATCTACAATATGTATTCATCATTACCTTTACGCTATATTCATCATTACCTCTACAATATATGTTCATCATTACCTATTCAATAGATATCCATCATTACCTCTAATATATTTATCCATCATTATCTCTACAATATATATCCATCATTACCTCTACAATGTACAGTGCATTCAGAAAATATTCAGACATATTTACTTTCTACATTGTAGATTTTTCCACATTTTGTTACATTCCAGACATATTCTAAATTGATTAAATTGTTTTTTCCCTCATCAATCTATCTCATCTTCCTCATCAATACCTCATAATGACAAAGCAAAAACATGTTTTTAGACTTTATTGCATGTTTTGTGTGCAAAGTGAACAAAACTCTCATCAAGGCAAAGGGTGGCTACTTTGAATAATCTCAAATATAAAATATATTTTGATTTGTTTAACACTTTTTTGGTTACTACATGATTCCATATGTTTTATTTCATAGTTTTGATGTCTTCACTATTATTCTACAATGTAGAAAATAGTCCAAATAAAGAAAATCCCTTGAATAAGTAGGTGTGTCCACACTTTTGACAGGTACTGTATGTCCATCATTGCCTCTACAATATACAGTGAGTGTACAAAACATTAAGGACGAAATGAGGCTCTTCTGGGGACAAAAGGAAGTGCAACTCAATATTCGGAAGAGTGTTCCTAATGTTTTGTACACTCAATCCATATGCAATCTGTCTTTATCTGTCCCTCTTTGTATTCATATCTCTTTTTATCCCTCTCTACATAACCCTGAAGGATGAAGAATATTACAAGAGAGGAAACACTCAGAGTCTGGAGAAGAGAGAGAGAGAGAGAGAGAAAACAGCATAGGACAAGAGAGAAAGATAGTGAGAGATGCACCCTTAGCCTTCTTCTTCATCTAAATCTATGTTCCCCTCCAAACTCCTGGACAGATCTGTATGTTCTGCAACATGCCAGAGAGCTATAAAAGGACTGTCTCTGACAGAAGTTCACTCTGGCGGCAATGTCTGACATTTATCTAATCTATAGCCTCCCAGAGCACCGCACACACACAAACACACACATGCATGCGCACACACACGCACGCACACACACACACACACACATACACACAGAAAGAGAAAACCCAGTCAAAGGCATGCTTATTAAACTGTGCTGTTTGCTGCAGTGGCTGACACACTGACAAATCACACCAAGCAGGGCTTTAAACAATACCCTTCGTCCTGTGAGCTGAGAGAGGGAGGGAGAGGGAGGGAGAGGGAGAGAATAGAGAGAGGGGAGAAGCAAAAGAGAAATAGGTTGGGAAAAAGAGAGGAAGAGGGAGATAAAGTGAGAGAGAAATGCAGAAAGGGAGGGTGAATATGAAGATTGAGAGAGCAAGAGACAGGAAAGGAAGTGGAGGGAAAATGATGTCAACAGAGAGAGAGAGAGAGAGAGAGAGAGAGAGAGAGAGAGAGAGAAGAGAGAGAGAGAGAGAGAGAGAGAGAGAGAGAGAGAGAGAGAGAGAGAGAGAGAGAGGGATGAAGAGAGAAGAGAGAGAGAGAGAGAGAGAGAGAGAGTGAGGGATGAAGAGAGAGAGAGGAGAGAGAGAGAG
>NC_034187.2:76009023-76019023 GCF_002021735.2 Oncorhynchus kisutch
AGAGAGAGAGAGAGAGAGAGAGAGAGGAAGAGAGAGAGAGAGAGAGAGAAAGAGAGAGAGAAGTTAAATTAATGAAGCATTGAAAGGAGGGGGGTTGAAATACAGAGACAGAAAACAAGAGAGACAGAAAGAGAGAGTGAGGGGGGGAGAGAGATAGAAAGAGAAAAGGGTTGGAGACAGCAGTACGACTGTTGTCTGTTGTATATGTCAGACCTAGCTTGTGCTGCAACAGACTAAAAACAATTCCAAACAACTACTGATTTCCTACCGTCTTCATTATGGAACCAAAAGCCAGACATGAAAGTGCAAAAGTGCCCACTTTTCAAAAGTAATTCAGCATGGCTATGCACTTCTATCAAGGTCTTGAGTTAGTTTTTTCTGTGGAGTTTGATTTCCCCCCACAATGCAGTTAGATTTGAAGAGTTTTTCAACTTATTCCATCTGGAGTTTTGGTGGAGGCTAAATCAAAAAGGAAAAGCCTTTTAATCAAATCAAAGTAGAGCCGGTTAGAAGGCGGCGGATGAATACAGCATACTGAGCAATGGCACCAAAGCCGAATAACATCAACACACTGCTCATGAAAGCCTCCACTGTCCCCTTTGAGGACTAATCGAGAAACAAATTCTATCGCAGGTAGCTGGCAATATGTACATTTTAAATGAATGTATAAAATACACAAAAACAACATATATACGCATTTACACACAAAGGTAGAAATATATACATATATATTTGCCATAACCATCAAACTTCTGCTGTTTTTTTTCCCCTCCAGTGATTTCCATATGTTTATTTATTTAACATTGAGACTTCAGTGAGCTCAGACACCTTAACATAGAGAGATGCTGTTGTTAATATAACACTTCACAGCACCAGGGAAAACACCACAGTTCTGAGTATCCACTTAATAGCACTGTAAAGAAAATACACTTTTAAAATATATGAAGACAATGTGGCCTTCTGGGTAAATTACATATCCCAAGATAGCTGTGTGTGTGTGTGTGTGTGCGTCTGCAATGGCTGTCAAAACTCCTCTTTGTTCACATCCCGTCCTTGTCATTCAAATGGATGTTGATACATTTAGACAACTGTTTTATGATTTAATGTATTATTCATTCATTATTAATCTATTACAGTTCCTCTCTCTCTCTTTCCCATGTTTATTGATATTGCATATTTTGATGCAAAGCCTGTCAGTTTAGCAGTTCCCTTCAAAACAGATGACACTCAGGGAAGCCAGTGCCACTGAGGAAAGGGCACACATGTGCACGTGCATGTGCGTGTGCATGTGTGTGTGCATGCGTGTGTGCATGTGTGTGTGCATGTGTGTGTGCATGTGCGTGTGCATGTGTGTGTGCATGTGTGTGTGCATGCGTGTGTGCATGTGTGTGTGCATGCGTGTGTGCATGTGTGTGTGCATGCGTGTGTGCATGCGTGTGTGCATGTGTGTGTGCATGCGTGTGTGCATGCGTGTGTACATGTGTGTGTGTGCATGTGTGTGTGCGCATGTGTGTGTGCATGCGTGTGTGCATGCGTGTGTGCATGTGTGTGTGCATGCGTAATGTATATATCAGAGGACATCTGATTGATATCATTGTGTTGTTGTTAACATTGGTAATAAGAGCTGAATGAGTTAAAACATTGTTAAATAAGGGTTGAGTGAGGTCAACAATTTGTCCATTTTTATTTTATTAATTGTTTTATTTCACCTTTATTTAACCAGGTAGGCTAGTTGAGAACACCTTTATTTAACCAGGTAGGCTAGTTGAGAACACCTTTATTTAACCAGGTAGGCTAGTTGAGAACACCTTTATTTAACCAGGTCGGCTAGTTGAGAACACCTTTATTTAACCAGGTCGGCTAGTTGAGAACACCTTTATTTAACCAGGTCGGCTAGTTGAGAACACCTTTATTTAACCAGGTCGGCTAGTTGAGAACACCTTTATTTAACCAGGTCGGCTAGTTGAGAACACCTTTATTTAACCAGGTAGGCTAGTTGAGAACACCTTTATTTAACCAGGTCGGCTAGTTGAGAACACCTTTATTTAACCAGGTCGGCTAGTTGAGAACACCTTTATTTAACCAGGTCGGCTAGTTGAGAACACCTTTATTTAACCAGGTCGGCTAGTTGAGAACACCTTTATTTAACCAGGTCGGCTAGTTGAGAACACCTTTATTTAACCAGGTCGGCTAGTTGAGAACACCTTTATTTAACCAGGTCGGCTAGTTGAGAACACCTTTATTTAACCAGGTCGGCTAGTTGAGAACACCTTTATTTAACCAGGTCGGCTAGTTGAGAACACCTTTATTTAACCAGGTAGGCTAGTTGAGAACACCTTTATTTAACCAGGTAGGCTAGTTGAGAACACCTTTATTTAACCAGGTAGGCTAGTTGAGAACACCTTATTTAACCAGGTAGGCTAGTTGAGAACACCTTTATTTAACCAGGTAGGCTAGTTGAGAACACCTTTATTTAACCAGGTAGGCTAGTTGAGAACACCTTTATTTAACCAGGTAGGCTAGTTGAGAACACCTTTATTTAACCAGGTAGGCTAGTTGAGAACACCTTTATTTAACCAGGTAGGCTAGTTGAGAACACCTTTATTTAACCAGGTCGGCTAGTTGAGAACATCTTTATTTAACCAGGTAGGCTAGTTGAGAACACCTTTATTTAACCAGGTAGGCTAGTTGAGAACACCTTTATTTAACCAGGTAGGCTAGTTGAGAACAAGTTCTCATTTGCAACTGCGACCTGGCCAAGATAAAGCACAGCAATTCCTACAACAACACAGAGTTACACATGGAACAAACAAAACATAGTCAATAATACAATAGAATAAAAGAAAAACAAAAAGTCTATATACAGTTAGTGTAAATGAGGTAAGATAAGGGAGTTAAGTCAATAAATAGGCCATGGTGGTGAAGTGATTACAATATAGCAATTAAACACTGGAATGGTAGATGCGCAGAAGATGAATGTGCAAGTAGAGATACTGAGGTGCAAAGGAGCAAGATAAAGAAATAAATACAGTATGTGGATGAGTTAGGTAGATGGGTTGTTTACAGATGGGCTATGAACAGGTGCAGTGATCTGTGAGCTGCACTGACAGCTGGTGCTTAAAGCTAATGAGGGAGATATGAGTCTCCAGCTTCAGAGATTGTTGCAGTTTGTTCCAGTCATTGGCAGCAGAGAACTGGAAAGAAAGACGAACAAAGGAGGAATTGGCTTTGGGGGTGACCAGTGAGATATACCTGCTGGAGCGCGTGCTATGAGTGGGTGCTGCTATGGTGACCAGTGAGCTGAGATAAGGCGGGGCTTTACCTAGCAGAGACTTGTAGATAAGCTGTAGCCAGTGGGTTTGGCGACGAGTATGAAGCGAGGGCCAACCAACGAGAGCATACAGATCGCAATGGTGGGTAGTGTATGGGGCTTTGGTCACAAAACGGATGGCACTGTGATAGACTGCATCCAGTTTGTTGAGTAGAGTGTTGGAGGCTATTTTATAGATGACATCAGCGAAGTCGAGGATCGGTAGGATGGTCAGTTTTACGAAGGTATGTTTGGCAGCACGAGTGAAGGATGACATGTTGCGATATAGGTAGCCAATTCTAGATTTAATTTTGGATTGGAGATGCTTAATGTGAGTCTGGAAGGAGAGTTTACAGTCTAACCAGACACCTAGGTATTTGTAGTTGTCGACGTATTCTAAGTCAGAGCCGTCCAGAGTAGTATGCTGGACGGGCGAGCAGGTGCGGGCAGTGATAGATTGAATAGCATGCATTTAGTTTTACTTGCGTTTAAGAGCAGTTGGAAGCCACGGAAGGAGAGTTGTATGGCATTGAAGCTCGTCTGGAGGTTAGTTAAATGATGGGCTTTATGGAACAAATCAGTAATTTATTGTCGAACTGGGATTCCTGGGATTCTTCTGATGAAGATTATCAAATATAAGTGAATATTTATAGTGTTTTTTCTAACTAACATTGACTCCAAGATGGCGGAATTGTCTAGTTGTTTATAAGCAGGTAATGAGCGCCGTTCTCAGTTTATGCTTTTTCCGTAAAGATTTTTAAAATCTGGCACAGTGGTTGCATAGAGGATCAGTCTATCTTTAATTCTGTGAATAACACTTGAATATTTTATCAATGTTTATTATGAGTATTTCTGGGAAAATCACAGGATGTTTTGGAATCAAAATATTACTGCACGTAACGCGCCAATGTAAACAGGGATTTTTGGATATAAATATGCACATTATCGAACAAAACATACATGTATTGTGTAACATGATGTCATATGAGTGTCATCTGATGAAGATCATCAAAGGTTAGTGATTCATTTTATCTATATTTCTGCTTTTTGTGACTCCTCTCTTTCGCTGGAAAATGGCTGTGTGTGTTTTTGTGACTTGACTATGACCTAACATAATCATACACCATGCGTAGATTAACAAGATGTTATCTTTCATTTGCTGTATAGGACTTGTTAATATGTGAAAGTTACAGATTTATAAAAATTATTTTTGAATTTCGCGAATGTTGAGGTGGGGTTCTGCTAGCGGGACGCTCGTCCAAGACAGGTTAACACAGTGTCCAGAGGGGCCAGAAGTATACAGAATGGTGTCATCTGCGTAGAGGTGTATCAGAGAATCACCAGCAGCAAGATCAACATCATTGATGTATACAGAGAAGGAGAGTCGGCCCGAGGATTGAACCCTGTGGCACCCCCATAGAGACTGCCAGAGGTCCGGACATCAGGCCCTCCGATTTGACACACTGAACTCTATCAGAGAAGTAGTTGGTAATCCAGGCGAGGCAATCATTTGAGAAACCAAGGCTGTCGAGTCTGCCAATAAGAATGTGGTGATTGACAGAGCCAGAAGCCTTGGCCAGATCTATGAAGATGGCTGCACAGTAATGTCTCTTATCGATCGCGGTTATGATGTCGTTTAGGACCTTGACCATGGCTGAGGTGCACCCATGACCAACTCTGAATCCAGCGGAGGAGGTATGGTGGGATTCGAAATGGTCGGTAATCTGTTTGTTAACTTGGCTTTCGAAGACCTTAGAAAGACAGGATAGGATAGACATAGGTCTGTAGCAGTTTGGGTCTAGACTGTGTCACCCCCTTTGAAGAGGGGGATGACCGTGGCAGCATTCCAATCTTTGTGAATCTCAGATGATATTAAAGAGAGGTTGAACAGGCTAGTAATTGGGGTTGTAAAATTTCGGCAGATAATTTTAGGGAGAGAGGGTCCCGATTGTCTAGCCTGGCTGATTTGTAGGGGTCCAGATTTTGCAGCTCTTTCAGAACATCAGCTATCTGGATTTGGGGAAAGGAGAAATGGTGGAGGCTTTGAGGGGTTGCTGTGGAGGGTGCCGGGCAGTTGACCGGGGTAGGGGTAGCCAGGTGGAAAGCATGGCCAGCCGTAGAGAAATGCTTATTGAAATTCTCAATTATAGTGGATTTACCGGTGGTGACAGTGTTTCCTACCCTCAGAACAGTGGGCAGCTGTGAGGAGGAGCTCTTATTCTCCATGGACTTTACAGTGTCCCAAAACTTTTTTGAGTCAGTAATACAGGATGCAAATTTCTGTTTGAAAAAGCTAGCCTTAGCTTTCCTAACTGCCTGTGTATATTTGTTCCTAACTTCCCTGAAAAGTTGCATATCACAGGGGCTATTCGATGCTAATTCAGAACAAAAACAGGATGTTTTTGTGCTGGTCAAGGGCAGACAGTTCTGGAGTGAACCAAGGACTATATCTATTCCTAGTTATACATGCAATGAGGCAGTGATCGCAGAGGTGTATTTGGAGGGCGAGTTAGTTAGGATGACATCTATGAGGGTGTCCGTGTTTACGGATTTGGAGTTGTACCTGGTAGGTTCATTAATAATTTGTGTGAGATTGAGGGAATCAAGCTTGGATTGTAGGATGGCTGGGGTGTTAAGCATGTGCCAGTTTAGGTCACCTAGTAGCACGAGCTCAGAAGATAGATTGGGGGCAATCAATTCACATATGGTATCGAGGGCACAGCTGTTGGCAGAGGGGGGTCTATAGCAAGCGGCAACAGTGATAGGCTTGTTTCTGGAAAGGTGCATTTTTAGAAGTAGAAGCTCGAATTGTTTGGGTACAGACTTGGATAGTAATACAGAACTCTGCAGGCCAGCTTTGCAGTAGATTGCAACACCACCCCCTTTGGCAGTTCTATATTGGCGATAAATGTTATAGTTAGCAATGGAAATTTCAGCGTTTTTGGTGTTTTTCTAAGCCAGGATTCAGACACAGCTAAGATATCCGGGTTGGCAGTCTGTGCTAAAGCAGTGGGTAAAACAAACTTAGGGAGTAGGCTTCTAATGTTAACTCTTGGAACTACCCATTCCGGATCCGGGAGAATTGTCATCAACTGACACAAATTAGCATAACGCAACGGACAAAAAAATATTACTAGAAAATATTCATATTCAGGAAATCACAAGTGAAATATAGTGAAACACATCTTAGCCTTTTGTTAATCACCCTGTCATCTCAGAATTTGAAATTATGCTTTACAGCCAAAGCAAGACAAGCATTTGTGTAAGTTTATCGAAACCCTAGCATAGCATCATGTCCAGCTAGCAGCAGGAAGCTTGGTCACGAAAATCAGAAAAGCAATCAAATTAACCGTTTACCTTTGATGATCTTCGGATGTTTTCACTGACGAGACTCCCAGTTAGACAGCAAATGTTCATTTTGTTCCATAAAGATGATTTTTTATAGCCGAAATACCTCCGTTTGTTCTTCACGTTTGGTTGAGAAATCCACCGGAAACTGCGGTCATGACAATGCCAAAAAATATTCCAAATTAGATCCATAATATCGACAGAAACATGGCAAAAAAAATATATAATCAATCCTCAAGGTTTTTTTCAAATATCTATTCGATAATATATCAACCGGGTCAGTTGGCTTCTTAGTAGGAGTGAGAGAAACAATGGTCGCATTTGTCTACTACGCACAAATCACTGAGAGCCACCAGCTGAACACTGACGCAATGTTGTCGCTCACGCTCATTTTTCAAAATAAAAGCCTGAAACTATGTCTTGTGACACTAGACACATTGGTGAAGCCATAGAAAAAGGAATCTGGTTGATATCCCTTTCACTGCTCAATAGGAACGCATAGGAACACAGAGGTTTCTAAATAAGAGTAACTTCCTGATTGGATTTTTCTCAGGCTTTCGCCTGCAATATCAGGTCTGTTATACTCACAGACAATATTTTTACAGTTTTGGAAACTTTAGAGTGTTTTCTATCCTAAGCTGTCAATTATATGCATATTCTATTATCTGGTCCTGAAAATTAGCCCATTTACTTTGGGAACGTTATTTTTCCAAAAATTAAAAATTAAACCCTAGTTTCAAGAGGTTATTAACATGCATGAAACCAAGGCTTTTACGGTTACAGAAGTCAACAAATGAGAGCACCTGGGGAGTGGGAGTGGAGCTAGGCACTGCAGGACCTGGATTAACCTCTACATCACCAGAGGACCAGAGGAGGACAAGTAGGACAAGGGTACAGCTAAATGCTAATCGAACTGGCCGTCTAAAACATTCGGATCAGAGAGTTAAAGGAGCAGGTTTCTGGGCACGATAGCATAGATTCAAGGCATAGTGTACAGACAAAGGTAAGGTAGGATGTGAGTACATTGGAGGTAAACCTAAGCATTGAGTAATGATGAGGGAGATATAGTCTCTAGAGACGTTTAAACCAGGTGATGTCATCGCATATGTAGGAGGTGGAGCAACATGGTTGGTTAAGGCATATTGAGCAGGGCTAGAGGCTCTACAGTGAAATAAGACAGTGAATACCAACCAGGACAGTAATGGACGAGGCATATTGATATTAGAGAGAGGCATGCGTAGCTAAGTGAACATATAGGTCCAGTTAGTGGTTGGGCTGAATGGGGGCACAGCAATTCAGACAGTTAGTAGGCCGATGCTAACACGCTAACAGTTAGTAGGCCGGGGCTAAACAAGCTAGCATTTAGCAGACCGGGGCTGGCAAGCTAGCAGTTAGCAGACCGAGTTAGCAAGCAAGCAGTCAGCAGGGGCAAGCAGTTAGCAGACCAGGGCAGGCAAGCTAGCAGTTAGCAGACTGGGGAAGGCAAGCTAGCAGTTAGCAGACCAGGGATAGCAAGTTAGCCTTTAGGGGACGTCGCGATGGGGGTATGTCTGGTTTTGCCTCTTCGTGCGTTGACGTCGATAGACCAGTCGTGGAATTAGTAGGGATCCAAGTAGCTCTAGGTAGCTAGCAGGCCTAGCAGGTTAGCAGAATGGGCCTTAAGCGGGCGATGTGCCTGAGGGGCATGTTGGAATCCTAGGGCAGATTATGTCGGTAGTCCAGTCGTAGAGGATCGGCGGGGTTCCGGCTAATTGGTGCTTGCTCCGGGATGGAAACTCTAGCCAGGAGTGGTCACCCGGGATTGCGGTTAGCTAGTTGCGAAAGTTCCAGATGAAAATGTTCAGAGTTTGCGGTAGGAATCCGGGTATATGGAGAGAAATAGATCTTTTATGCTCTGGTTTGAGTCACGTTGTTCGAAATGGCGAGAGCTTTCCGAGCTAAAGGTTAGCTGATGACCGCTAGCAATGGTTTGCTAACTGATAGCTGGTAGGTAGTTAGCTGGCTAGCTTCAGTTGATGGATTCCAGATCCGAAGTAAATAGAAATACTTCAGAAAAAAGCAGATCCACATTGGGTGAGGCGGGTTGCAGCAGAGTATTTAGAAGTTGAGGTTTAGGAAAATATTTTAAAAAGATATGCAAAGAAAAAGATGTAAAAAGATATATACAAGAGACACGACAGGACAAAGACGTCTGAGTGCTACGCAATCTTGGAAGGATGGGGTTGAATGAGGTAGAACATTGGTAAATAGGGGTTGAATGAGGTAGAACATTGGTAAATAGGGGTTGAATGAGGTAGAACATTGGTAAATAGGGGTTGAATGAGGTAGAACATTGGTAAATAGGGGTTGAATGAGTAGAATATTGGTAAATAGGGGTTGAATGAGGTAGAACATTGGTAAATAGGGGTTGAATGAGGTAGAACATTGGTAAATAAGGGTTGCATGAGGTAGAACATTGGTAAATAGGGGTTGAATGAGGTAGAATATTGGTAAATAGGGTTTAAATGAGGTAGAATATTGGTAAATAGGGGTTGAATGAGGTAGAATATTGGTAAATCGGGGTTGAATGAGGTAGAACATTAGTAAACAGGGTTTAAAGGAAGTAGAACATTGAAAAAAAAGGGGTTGAATGAGGTAAATTGGTAAATTGGGTTAGTAACGTTAACCCTACCTATAGTACATGTACATATTACCTCAATTACCTCGACAAACCTGTACCCTGCACATTGACTCGGTACTGGTACCACCTGCATATAGCCTCGTTATTGTTATTTTATTGTTGCACTTTTATTTTTAACTACTTATTTTCTTAACTCTAATTTTTATTAAAACCTCATTGTTGATTAGGGGCTTGAAAGTAAGCATTTCACTGTAAGGTCTACCTGCACTTTTGGTATTCGACACGTGACACTTTTTGGGGATTTGATTTGGTTGAAAACTAAACTCAGCAAAAAAAGAAACATCCCTTTTTCAGGACCCTGCCTTTCAAAGATAATTCGTAAAAATCCAAATAACTTCACAGATCTTCATTGTAAAGGGTTTAAACACTGTTTCCCATGCTTGTTCAATGAACCATAAACAATTAAGTAACATACACATGTGGAACGGTTGTTCAAGACACTAACAGCTTACAGACGGTAGGCAATTAAGGTCACAGTTATGAAAACTTAGGACACTAAAGAGGCCTTTCTACTGACTCTGAATAACACCAAAATAAATACATCCAGGGTCCCTGCTAATCTGCGTGAACGTGCCTTGGGCATGCTGCAAGGAGGCATGAGGACTGCAAATGTGACCTGAGCAAGAAATTGCTATGTCTGTACTGTGAGACGCCTAAGCCAG
>NC_034187.2:76029023-76044023 GCF_002021735.2 Oncorhynchus kisutch
GAGTTGGAAAAGAGGGCTCATCTTTGAAATCGTCTAAAATAGGCTTTATGGCAATTGAGTCCTCTATTCAACTATTCATGGAAGTGGGAGTCAGTGTTGTGACAGTGGTGAGATATTGCATGCTGGGGGTGAAGTGCTGAGGAACCAGAACAGCACAATGTGGAGAAACACAGCACAGCAGCATACCTACCGCAATACACAGCCAACCAGTAAGAGAAATAAACAGACATGCATGTGTTGGCACACATACCACACCAAACGCCAACAGGCAATAGACCTACAGACATAGTGTGTGTGTGTGCACAGAAGCACACACATACAGATCACTATAAGCAGTCTAGTCGTAAGAAAGGAGGGAGAAATAATTACAGGGAGAGAATCAGAGCAAGGAATGACCGAAAACCACTTCTGGACATCAGAACAGCGATCACTACCCCAGAACAGCGATCACTACATCAGAACAGCGATCACTACCCCAGAACAGCGATTACTACATCAGAACAGCGATCACTACCCCAGATCAGCGATCACTACCCCAGAACAGCGATTACTACATCAGAACAGTGATCACTACCCCAGAACAGCGATCACTACATCAGAACAGCGATCACTACATCAGAACAGCGATCACTACCCCAGAACAGCGATCACTACATCAGAACAGCGATCACTACCCCAGAACAGCGATTACTACATCAGAACAGCGATCACTACCCCAGAACAGTGATCACCACATCAAAACAGCGATCACTACATCAGAACAGCGATCACTACCCCAGAACAGCGATCACTACATCAGAACAGCGATTACTACATCAGAACAGCGATCACTACCCCAGAACAGTGATCACCACATCAAAACAGCGATCACTACCCCAGAACAGCGATCACTACATCAGAACAGCGATCACCACATCAGAACAGCGATCACTACATCAGAACAGCGATCACCACATCAAAACAGCGATCACTACATCAAAACAGCGATCACTACATCAGAACAGCGATCACTACCCCAGATCAGCGATCACTACCCCAGAACAGCGATTACTACATCAGAACAGCGATCACTACATCAGAACAGCGATCACTACCCCAGAACAGTGATCACTACATCAGAACAGCGATCACTACCCCAGATCAGCGATCACTACATCAGAACAGCGATCACTACCCCAGATCAGCGATCACTACCCTAGAACAGCGATCACTACATCAGAACAGCGATCACTACATCAGAACAGCGATTACTACATCAGAACAGCGATTACTACATCAGAACAGCGATCACTACATCAGAACAGCGATCACTACCCCAGAACAGTGATTACTACATCAGAACAGCGATCACTACCCCAGAACAGCGATCACTACCCCAGAATAGCGATCACTACCCCAGATCAGCGATCACTACCCCAGAACAGCGATCACTACCCCAGATCAACGATCACTACCCCAGAATAGCGATCACTACCCCAGAACAGCGATTACTACATCAGAACAGCGATCACTACCCCAGAACAGCGATCACTACATCAGAACAGCGATCACTACCCCAGAACAGCGATCACTACCCCAGATCAGCGATCACTACCCTAGAACAGTGATCACTACATCAGAACAGCGATCACTACCCCAGAACAGCGATCACCACATCAAAACAGCGATCACTACATCAGAACAGCGATCACTACCCCAGAACAGCGATTACTACATCAGAACAGCGATCACTACCCCAGAACAGCGATCACCACATCAAAACAGCGATCACTACATCAAAACAGCGATCACTACATCAGAACAGCGATCACTACCCCAGAACAGCGATCACTACCCCAGAACAGCGATTACTACATCAGAACAGCGATCACTACCCCAGAACAGCGATTACTACATCAGAACAGCGATCACTACCCCAGAACAGCGATCACTACCCCAGAACAGCGATCACTACATCAGAACAGCGATCACTACCCCAGAACAGCGATCACTACCCCAGAACAGCAATTACTACATCAGAACAGCGATCACTACCCCAGAACAGCGATCACTACACCAGAACAGCGATCACTACCCCAGAACAGCGATCACTACCCCAGAACAGCGGTTACTACATCAGAACAGCGATCACTACCCCAGAACAGCGATCACCACATCAAAACAGCGATCACTACATCAGAATAGCGATCACTACCCCAGAACAGCGATTACTACATCAGAACAGCGATCACTACCCCAGAACAGCGATCACTACCCCAGAACAGCGATTACTACATCAGAACAGCGATCACTACCTCAGAACAGCGATCACTACATCAGAACAGCGATCACTACCCCAGAACAGCGATCACTACCCCAGAACAGCGATCACTGACCTTCATTTGGATGAAGATTTATACTATAACGAGTTGGCAGTTGTGGGTGTACTGCTCATCCCGGACCAGGCTCTAATCCCCGGAGAGAGGCAGACGAGCAAGCTCCATGACAAGGCTACTTTGTGAGTAAATAAACCACCTCTACCCTTTGTTCTATTGGCGAACAAACTGGACGAGCTCCGTTCGAGACTATCCTATCAATGGGACCTGAAGAAATGTCATAATTTATGTTACTTGGAGTTGTGGCTGAACAAGGACATGGATAATATATATCTAGCTGTTTTTTCTATACATCATTAACCTCTACGGGATCGGGATCGGGATCCCCCCCCCCTCCCCCTCCACGGGATGGTTGAGCTGACAAGCGCTAATGTGACTAGCGGTTGTAAGTAACAAGAACATTATCCAGGACATAGAAACATCTGATATGGGCAGGATGCTTCCATCCTTGTTAATCTAACTAAGCTATTACAGTCAAATAACCCCAATGCCATTGGTTGAGGAGAGTGCACAGTTATGAACTTGAAATCAATGAACTTGTAACCTTTTTTGAACAGAAATACAATGGTTCATTGGATCAGTCTAAAACTTTGCCCATACACTGCTACCATTTGGGGGCCAAAATCTAAATTGCGCCTAAACTGGAATAATACACTGTGGCCTTTCTCTTGCACTTTTACTAGATCAAATGTGTTATATTCTCCTACATTAATTTCACATTTCCACAAACTTTCCACAAAGTGTTTCCTTTCAAATGGTATCAAGAATATCCATATCCTTGCTTCAGGTCCTGAACTACAGGCAGTTACATTTGGGTATGTCATTTTAGGCGAAAAAATAGTTTTTAAGACCGAACGGCAGCTTCAGGTAAAGTTCAGGGGGAGATGAGTGTCTCTATGTTAACAACAGCTGGTGTGTAATCCCTATTCACCACCACAAACTGATGCTGGCACTAAGAAAGCACTCAATGAGCTGTATAGGGCCATAAGCCAACAAGAAAATGCACATCCAGAGGCAGCGCTAATTTTTACCAGCACGTCACCTGTGCATATAGAGGCAAAAAATAATAATCTAGATCACCTTAACTCCACACACAGAGACGTGTACAAAGCTCTCCCTCGGCCTCCATTTGGCAAATCTGACCATAACTCTATCCTAATTCTTGCTTACAAGTAAAAACTCAAACAGGAAGTAGCAGTGACGTGGTCAATGCGGAAGTGGTCCGACGAAGCGGATGCTAAGCTACAGAGACCGGGATACATCCGATAAGATTGAGGAGTTTACCACATCAGTCACAGCTTCATTAAATAGTACGTCGAAAACTTCAAATCAAATCACATTTTATTGGTCACATACACATGGTTAGCAGATGTTATTGGTCACATACACATGGTTAGCAGATGTTATTGGTCACATACACATGGTTAGCAGATGTTATTGGTCACATACACATGGTTAGCAGATGTTATTGGTCACATACACATGGTTAGCAGATGTTATTGGTCACATACACATGGTTAGCAGATGTTATTGGTCACATACACATGGTTAGCAGATGTTATTGGTCACATACACATGGTTAGCAGATGTTATTGGTCACATACACATGGTTAGCAGATGTTATTGGTCACATACACATGGTTAGCAGATGTTAATGCGAGTGTAGCGAAATGCTTTTGCTTCTAGTTCCAAGTAATCTAACAAATTCACAACAACTACTGTCATGTTCTGACCTCAGTTCCTTTTTTTGTCTTTTGTTTTAGTATGGTCAGGGCGTGAGTTGGGTGGGTTGTCTGTGTTCTTTTTTCTATCATTTGGGATTTTCTGTGTTCGGCCTGGTATGGTTCTCAATCAGAGGCAGCTGGCAATCGTTGTCCCTGATTGAGAATCATACTTAGGTAGCCTGGTTTCACTTTTGAGTTGTGGGTGTTTATTTTCTGTTCGTTTGTCGTGTATTATTTTTGTTTCAGTATTGATTATTTTTTAAATTTCAATGAATACTTACCATGCTGCACCATGGTCCTCTCTTTCTCCCGACGACAACCATTACAGAAACACCCACCACCAAAGGACCAAGCAGCGTGGTGACGGGAGGCAGCAAAACTTGGAGAACCGGACTTGGGAGGAGATTCTGGGCGGCAAGGGACGCTGGGCACAGGCTAGAGAATATCGACGCCCCAAGGCTGAGCTGGAGGCAGCGAAAGCAGAGAGGCGGCGGTATGAGGAGGCAGCACGTCAGCGCGGCAGGAAGCTCGAGAGGCAGCCCCAAAAATATATTGGGGGGAGGACACGGGGAGTGTGGCTAAGTCACGTAGGATACCTGAGCCAACTCCCCGTGCTTACCGTGGCGGGCGTCGTACTGGTCAGGCACCGTGTTATGCGGTGGAACGCATGCTTAGCCCGGTGCGCTACATCCCAGCTCCCCGTATCGGCCGGGCATCTGGTCTCCAGTGCATCTCCTCGGGCCGGGGTACATGGCACCAGCCTTACGCATGGTGTCCCCGGTTCGCCAGCACAGCCCAGTGCGGGCTATTCCACCTCGCCGCACTGGCCTGGCTATAAGGAGCATTCAACCAGGTAAGGTTGGGCAGGCTCGGTGCTCGAGACCTCCAGTGCGCCTTCACGGTCCGGTCTATCCGGTGCCACCTCCACGCACCAGCCCTCCGGTGGCAGCCCCCCGCACCATGCTGTCTCTCCGTCTCCTCCCTACAGGTGCTTCCGCCTGTCCAGCGATGCCAGAGCCTTCCTCCTGCCCTGCGCTGCCAGAGTCTCCCGTCTGTCCTGAGCTGCCAGGTTCTCCTATCTGTCCTGAGCTGCCATAGCCGCCAGTCTGTTCTGAGCTGCCATAGCCGCCAGTCTGTCCTGAGCTGCCAGAGCCGCCAGTCTGTCCTGAGTCGTCAGTCAGCCAGGAGCTGCCAGAGCCGTCAGTCAGCCAGGAGCTGCCAGAGGCGTCAGCCAGCCAGGAGCTGCCAGAGCTGTCAGTCAGCCAGGAGCTGCCAGAGCCGTCAATCAGCCAGGAGCTGCCAGAGCCATCCGTCAACCAGGCGCTGCCGGAGTCTCCCGCCTGTCCGGTGTTGCCGGAGTCTCCCATCCATTCGGGACACATTGCTAGGGTCCCCAGTCCGAGATCTGTGGCGAGGGTCGCCGCTCGAATGAGGCCACGGAGGCGGTTGAGGAGGCGGACAAAGACTATGGTGGAGTGGGGCCCACGTCCTGCACCAGAGCCGCCACCGCGGACAGTCACCCACCCAGACCCTCCCCTATAGGTCTAGGTTTTGCGGACGGAGTCCGCACCTTTGGGGGGGTACTGTCATGTTCTGACCATAGTTCCTTTGTTTTGTCTTTTGTTTTAGTATAGTCAGGGCGTGAGTTGGGTGGGTTGTCTATGTTATTTTTTCTATAATTTGGGATTTTCTGTGTTCAGCCTGGTATGGTTCTCCATCAGAGGCAGCTGTCAATCGTTGTCCCTGATTGAGAATCAAACTTAGGTAGCCTGGTTTCACTTTTGAGTTGTGGGCGTTTATTTTCTGTTCTGTCTTTGGTTGTACCTTTCAGGACTGTTCATTTGTCGTGTACTTACCACGCTGCACCTTGGTCCTCTCTTTCTCCCGATGACAACCATTACAACCTTATACACACAAATACACAAATACACGTCCCCCTGACCATACGTACACATCCCAACCAGAAGCCATGGATGACAGGCAATATCCGCACTGAGCTAAAGGCTAGAGCTGCCGCTTTCAAAGAGCGGGACACTAATCCGGAAGCTTTCAAGAAATCTCACTACAACCTCTGACGAGCCATCAAACATTCAAAACGTCAATAGAGGAGTAAAATCAAATCCTACTAAGCTCTGATGCTTGTCAGATGTGGCAGGGCAAACTATCACAGATTACCAGCCTCCGCCGGTGTTCACCCACAACTGGGTGGACGAGCACGACTCCATCACCATCATTAAGTTTGCTGATGGCACGGCGGTGGATGGCCTGATGACAGCCTACAGGGAGGATGTCAGTGGCCTGGAAGTGTGATGCCAGGTGTACAACCTCTCCCTCCATGTCAGCAAGACAAAAGAGCTGATCGTGGACTACAGGAAACGGAGGGCCGAGCACGCCACCATTCACATCGATGGGACTGTAGTGGAGTCGAGAGCTTCAAGTTCCTCGGTGTCCACATCAGTAAGGAATTATTCTGGTCCACACACACCAACACAGTCGTGAAGAACGCACGACAAAATAACTTTTCCCCATCAGAAGGCTGAAAAGATTTGGCATGGGCCCTCAGATCCTCAAAAGTTATACAGCTACACCTTTAAAAACACCTTGACTGGCTGCATCCCTGTTTGGTATGGCAACTACTTGGCATCTAACCTCAAGGTGCTACAGAGGGCAATGCATTTGGCCAAGTACTGGGGCTGAGCTCCCTGCCATCCAGGACCTCTATACAAGGTGGTGTCAGAGGAAGGCCCTAAAAATGGTATAGACTGTTCATAGACTGTTCTCTCTGCTACCACACAGCAAGCGGTACTGATGCACCAAGTCTGGATCCAACAGGACACTGAACAGTTTCTACCCCCATACCATAAGGCTGTTAAAGAGTTAGTCTGGGTTGTTATTGGTTAACTATTTAACGATCTGCATTGACACTTTTTGCACTAATTCTTTTAAATCATCACATATGCGCCTGTTACTGTCTATTATCTATCCTTTATCCCTACCTACAGTATACTGCTGTTACTGTCTATTATCTATCCTTTATCCCTACCTACAGTATACTGCTGTTACTGTCTATTATCTATCCTTTACCCCTACCTACAGTATACTGCTGTTACTGTCTATTATCTATCCTTTACCCCTACCTACAGTATACTGCTGTTACTGTCTATTATCTATCCTTTACCCCTACCTACAGTATACTGCTGTTACTGTGTATTATCTATCCTTTACCCCTACCTACAGTATACTGCTGTTACTGTCTATTATCTATCGTTTACCCCTACCTACAGTATACTGCTGTTACTGTCTATTATCTATCCTTTACCCCTACCTACAGTATACTGCTGTTACTGTCTATTATCTATCCTTTACCCCTACCTACAGTATACTGCTGTTACTGTCTATTATCTATCCTTTACCCCTACCTACAGTATACTGCTGTTACTGTCTATTATCTATCCTTTACCCCTACCTACAGTATACTGCTGTTACTGTCTATTATCTATCCTTTACCCCTACCTACAGTATACTGCTGTTACTGTCTATTATCTATCCTTTACCCCTACCTACAGTATACTGCTGTTACTGTCTATTATCTATCCTTTACCCCTACCTACAGTATACTGCTGTTACTGTCTATTATCTATCCTTTACCCCAACCTACAGTATACTGCTGTTACTGTCTATTATCTATCCTTTACCCCTACCTACAGTATACTGCTGTTACTGTCTATCCTTTACCCCTACCTACAATATACTGCTGTTACTGTCTATTATCTATCCTTTACCCCTACCTACAGTATATTGCTGTTACTGTCTATTATCTATCCTATTGCCTAGTCACTTTACTCCTACCTATATACATATATACCTCATACCCCTACACATCAACTCAGTACTGGTACCCCGTCTATATATCCAAGTTATCGTTATTCATTGTTTATTTATTTATTCCTCGTGTTATTATTTTCAATTTTTCTCTCAGCATTGTTAGGAAGGGCATTTCACTGTTATTCTACACATGTTGTGTACAAAGCATGTGACAAAAACAATTGGATTTGATGATTTTAATGGAAGGATAGATTGAGAGAGAGAGAGGGAGAAGCAGGGGAACAAAGACATGGATTTGAGAGTATGAATGGACTGTATCGTGCGAATATGACATTTGAGGACACAAATGCAGAAGCGAAGGAAAAGATAACATGAATGAAAGAGTGGAATGAAAATGAAGAGATGGGAGAAGGGGGGATGGATCAAGACATTTGCAGTCGAATGAGTCAGAGATTTTGGAGGAGTGCGTAGGGAGAAAACTTTGTTAAAAGACAGATGGAATCAACACAGAAAATGAGTGCAAGACTGGAGGGAGGGATGTTGAAAGGCATAAAAAGGAAGAGAGTAGTAGAGGGAAAGGGAGAGAGAAACAGACAGATAGTGAGATACAGAGAGAAGGAGAAAGAGGAGGAGTGAGAGAGAGAGAACAAGAGGGAGATATATGTATCTGGATAGCTGGCTCTTTGCTGAGCAAGGCTGGAGCGAGAGATGTTGAAAGAGATGGAGAGAATGAAAAAATGATAGAGAGAGGGAGCTGGCCCTATACGTGCTGAGGGTGGAAGGATGCTGTAGTGTGAATAAAACATGCTGATGAATAATTAACTAACTCAGCTGTAGAGAGCAAAGCTCAGAGGAGATACAGAGGGGGGAGAGAGATGGAGAGAGGGAGAAAGAGATAGATAGAGAGAGATAGAGGGAGAAAGTGATAGATAAAGAGAGAGAGAGAGAGAATGAGCAAGAGAGTGAGAGAGAGGGAGAGAGAGAGAGAGAGAGAGAGAGAGAGAGAGGGGAGGGGTAGGACAGGGTGATGAGAGCAAGGAGATGGGGAATGTGCGATGAATAGGATGATTATTGATGTAAACAACAATTAGAAAAAGAAAAAGAGATTGATTATACAGGATAATAATAGAGAGAGAGAGAGAGAGAGAGAGAGAGGAAGAGAGAGAGAGAGGAAGAGGAAGAGAGAGAGAGAGAGAGAGAGGGAGAGAGAGAGAGAGAGAGAGGGAGAGAGAGAGAGAGAGAAAGAGAGAGATGAGGAGGGAGGGAGATGAGGATACAGACAAGGGAGAGAAATATATTTTTGCCAACATGAATATCAGCCAGTGGAGGCTGCTGAGGGGAAGACGGCTCATAATAATGGTCCTGGGATGGAGTGAGCAATGGACAATCCAATCAATTACTAGAATGATATCCACATTCTCCAATCAATTACAAGAATGATATCCACGTTCTCCAATCCAGCCATTCCACTGATATCAGCATGGCGTGGATAGCCATGGAAACCAGACAAACAATTGGTTGTAATCATCCTCTAAGATAGCCAAATGTCACATAGATACAGAGTTTATATGATCACTGCTTTTTTATATAATCAACTAAATTCATCCCGAGATATGATGAAGAAATATTGAGCTGCACAAACTTCAGCAAACTTCTTAGTCTAAAGTAATGATTCGAGGGCTCGATATTTGGTTTATTCCTCTAAAAGGAATCGGGCTCGCTCATATGCGCTAGGAACATCTTGAAGAGAGAGCAATGAAAATCCAATCAATTACCAGAGCTAAAGCTATGAACAGGCTGTGGAGCGAGTAGGACAGAGAGAGGGTTAGAATGGATGTATTCCATGCCGATGAGAAGATATTATAGAGGAGATAAAGGTAAGAGATCTAGAAATGAGAGAAGAGAGCGAGTGGGATTGGCACACAGACAGATATTATAAACTGAACAGACAAAAGAAAGCATTGAAGTTCTGTCAGACTGTGTAGGCAACCAGACATCCATAGAGATTAGATGTCATGGTAGAGTAGGTGCGTAGGTGCTCAAACACACTGTGCCACATACACACAAACGCGCGCTCGGGGGAAAGGACGAGAGAATGGAGACCTCCATAGGAGATAACATCACAAAACTGCCCTCTACAACCACTGCATGACAGGGTTAAAATACTGGGGTAAAGTGAGGGTTATTACACTGTAGCACCACCTATTGGTCAAATAGAGAATATACCCCACTAGCCCGGAACACCGTTGATCACTACGCAAGCCAAAGAAGTGAAACACTGTCCAGAGACACACACACACACACACACTCAAATAGCCTGGTGTATTTCTCTGACACATAAAACCAGAGCTTATGCATATGTAAATGTACCCAGAGAACATGTAACCACGGCAACGAGAAAAGCAAGGCCAAGGGTCATATAAGAGAAAAAAACAAAACAATGCAGAAAGCCCAGTAGCTGTATGAAGAAACATGTTTGCAAAAGAACACGACACACACACACACACACACACACAAAAGACACACACACACACAATAGACACACACATTAACAACAGACAACAGACACACACACACACACACACAAAAGACACACACACACACAATAGACACACACATTAACAACAGACAACAGACAACAGACACACACACACACAATAGACGCACACATTAACAACAGACAACAGACACACACACACACAGACAATGCACAGACCTATGCTCACCACCATGATAACGATCATCATCTCGAGATGGCAAATGGCACTTCTTACAGTAACTCAAACAAACACAGACACAGAGGTTCACTTTCTCTCACGATCGATCGCTTATCTACCTCAAGGACTTGTAAACTGACAGCACTGGCAATATTGTATACTATCGACCCCTCTATTCCTTCAGAAAAGGATATATCCATGGGTAGAAGAGAGTCTTGTCAACATAGATTTGATTTTTCTTCTAGGTTTCATTTTAATAGGGTTTCATAAGCTACAGTTGAAGTCAGAAGTTTACATACACTTAGGTTGGAGTCATTAAAACTTGTTTTTCAATCACTCCACACATTTCTTGATAACAAACTATAGTTTTGGCAAGTCAGTTAGGACATCTATTTTGTGCATGACAACATTTTTCCTGTTTATTTTTCCATGTTTATATTTCACTCTATCACAATTCCAGTGGGTCAGAAGTTTACATACACTAAGTTGCCTCTGCCTTTAAACAGCTTGGAATATTCCAGAAAATTATGTTATGGCCCTAGAAGCTTCTGATAGGCACATTGACATTTGAGTCAATTGGAGGTGTACCTGTGGATGTATTTCAAGGCCTACCTTCAAACTCAGTGTCTCTTAGCTTGACATCATGGGAAAATTAAAATAAATCAGCCAAGACATCAGAAAAATAAATGTAGACCTCCACAAGTCTGGTTCATCCTTGGGAGCAATTTCCAAATGCCTGAAGGTACCACGTTCATCTGTCCAAACAATAGTACGCAAGTATAAACACCATCGGACCACGCAGCCGTCATACCGCTCAGGAAGGAGAAACGTTCTGCCTCCTAGAGATTAACGTACTTTGGTGCAAAAAGTTCACATCAATCCCAGAACAACAGCAAAGGACCTTGTGAAGATGCTGGAGGTAACAGGTACAAAAGTATCTATATCCACAGTAAAACAAGTCCTATATCGACATAACCCGAAAGGCCGCTCAGCAAGGACAAAGCCACTGCTCCAAAACCGCCATAAAAAAACAGACTACGGTTTGCAACTGCACATGGGGATGAAGACCGTACTTTTTGGAGAAATGTCCTCTGGTCTGAGGAAACCAAAAATAACTGTTTTGTCATGATGACCATCGTTATGTTTAGAGGAAAAAGGGGGAGGCTTGCAAGCCGAAGAACACCATCCCAACCGTAAAGCACGGGGTGACAGCATCATGTTGTGGGGGTGCTTTGCTTCAGGACGGACTGGTGCACTTCTCAAAATAGATGCCATCATGAGGCATCATCATGAAAGTCCGTGTTGCCCAGCAACAGCCCCAAAACATTACTGCTCTAGAGGAGATCTGCATGGAGGAATGGGCCAAAATACAAGCAACAGTGTGTGAAAACCTTGTGAAGACTTACAGAAAACGTTTGACCTCTGTCATTGCCAACAAAGGGTATATAACAAAGTATTGAGATCAACTTGTGTTATTGACCAAATACTTATTTTCCACCATAATATGCCAATAAATTCATAAAAAATCCTACAATGAGATTTTCTGGATTTTTTCTTCAAATTTTGTCTGTCATAATTGAAGTGTACCTATGATGAAAATTACAGGCCTCTCTCATCTTTTTAAGTGGGAGAACTTGCACAATTGGTGGCTGACTAAATACTGTAACGGCGTTCTTCGTTTGTTGAAAGAGAGTCGGACCGAAATGCAGCGTGGTGGTTACTTGATGAAGGAAAAGTGACGATACATGAAATAACTAAATAAATACAAAAAACAACAAACGGAACGTGAAACCTAATACAGCCTATCTGGTGACACAACACAGAGACAGGAACAATCACCCACGAAAGACAAAGCGAAACTCAAGCTACCTAAATACGGTTCCCAATCAGAGGCAACGAGAATCACCTGACAGCTGATTGAGAACCGCCTCAGGCAGCCAAGCCTATACAACACCCCTAATCAGCCGCGATCCCAAATACTACAAACCCCAATACGAAATACAACACGTAAACCCCTGTCACACCCTGGCCTGACCAAATATATAACGAAAACACAAAACACTAAGACTGTATATGAGGTATTTTGTGGTTTTGTGAATTGTGTTAAGTATTTTGATACAACCAGCCTAGTTTGCAAAATTGTGTTTTAGCAATTGGGAAAAACTGTATTCTGACATTTCACATTCTTAAAATAAAGTGGTGATCCTTACTGACCTAATGCAGGGCATTTTTACTAGGATTAAATGTCAGGCATTGTGAAAAACTGAGTTTAAATGTATTTGGCTGAGGTGTATGTAATCTTCCAACTTCAACTGTATATAGTAATATACGTGTGTGCATGTATATGTGTGTGTGAGCTAAATCAGGAAACAGGAAACATGCATGGAAACGTATGGAGAATGATATGAATAGAGTAGTAACATTATTCAACTACTCCACTGTGTGTGTGTGTGTGTGTGTGTGTGTGTGTGTGTGTGTGTGTGTGTGTGTGTGTGTGTGTGTGTGTGTGTGTGTGTGTGTGTGTGTGTGTGTGTGTGTGTGTGTGTGTGTGTGTGTGTGTGTGTGTGTGTGTGTGGGTGTGTGTGTGGGTGTGTGTGTGTGTATGTGTGTGTCCACTTGTGATCCAATGTGACAGTTTGACTGCATGCTTCTGAATTACATTGACCTACACATATTAATAATTCACCTCCTTATATTAACATCACACATGGAGAGATCATGTAGCACTAACGACTCAGGAACATTGGTGTGTGTGTGTCTTTGGATAATCTGTGTCAATGTGTGCACGTGCTAACATACTTGCACATGTGTCTGTATGTGTGTGACTTATGGGTGTCTAAGTGGCCGTGTGTTTGTGTGTAAGGAGAGTAGGGAGCGGAGAGCCTCTAAGTGTCCGTGTGTTTGTGTGTAAGGAGAGTAGGGAGCGGAGAGCCTCTAAGTGTCCGTGTGTTTGTGTGTAAGGAGAGTAGGGAGCGGAGAGCCTCTAAGTGTCCGTGTGTTTGTGTGTAAGGAGAGTAGGGAGCGGAGAGCCTCTAAGTGTCCGTGTGTTTGTGTGTAAGGAGAGTAGGGAGCGGAGAGCCTCTAAGTGTCCGTGTGTTTGTGTGTAAGGAGAGTAGGGAGCGAAGAGCCTCTAAGTGTCCGTGTGTTTGTGTGTAAGGAGAGTAGGGAGCGGAGAGCCTCTAAGTGTCCGTGTGTTTGTGTGTAAGGAGAGTAGGGAGCGAAGAGCCTCTAAGTGCCCGTGTGTTTGTGTGTAAGGAGAGTAGGGAGCGAAGAGCCTCTAAGTGCCCGTGTGTTTGTGTGTAAGGAGAGTAGGGAGCACAGAGCCTCTAAGTTTTAGTGTGTTTGTGTGTAAGGTGAGTAGGGAGCGAAGAGCCTCTAAGTTTTAGTGTGTTTGTGTGTAAGGAGAGTAGGGAGCGAAGAGCCTCTAAGTGCCCGTGTGTTTGTGTGTAAGGAGAGTAGGGAGCCCAGAGCCTCTAAGTTTTAGTGTGTTTGTGTGTAAGGAGAGTAGGGAGCGAAGAGCCTCTAAGTGTCCGTGTGTTTGTGTGTAAGGAGAGTAGGGAGCGAAGAGCCTCTAAGTGTCCGTGTGTTTGTGTGTAAGGAGAGTAGGGAGCGGAGAGCCTCTAAGTGTCCGTGTGTTTGTGTGTAAGGAGAGTAGGGAGCGAAGAGCCTCTAAGTGTCCGTGTGTTTGTGTGTAAGGAGAGTAGGGAGCGGAGAGCCTCTAAGTGTCTGTGTGTTTGTGTGTAAGGAGAGTAGGGAGCGAAGAGCCTCTAAGTGTCCGTGTGTTTGTGTGTAAGGAGAGTAGGGAGCACAGAGCCTCTAAGTGCCCGTGTGTTTGTGTGTAAGGAGAGTAGGGAGCACAGAGCCTCTAAGTGCCCGTGTGTTTGTGTGTAAGGAGAGTAGGGAGCACAGAGCCTCTAAGTGTCCATGTGTTTGTGTGTAAGGAGAGTAGGGAGCACAGAGCCTCTAAGTGCCCGTGTGTTTGTGTGTAAGGAGAGTAGGGAGCCCAGAGCCTCTAAGTTTTAGTGTGTTTGTGTGTAAGGAGAGTAGGGAGCGAAGAGCCTCTAAGTGTCCGTGTGTTTGTGTGTAAGGAGAGTAGGGAGCGAAGAGCCTCTAAGTGTCCGTGTGTTTGTGTGTAAGGAGAGTAGGGAGCGGAGAGCCTCTAAGTGTCCGTGTGTTTGTGTGTAAGGAGAGTAGGGAGCGAAGAGCCTCTAAGTGTCCGTGTGTTTGTGTGTAAGGAGAGTAGGGAGCGGAGAGCCTCTAAGTGTCCGTGTGTTTGTGTGTAAGGAGAGTAGGGAGCGAAGAGCCTCTAAGTGTCCGTGTGTTTGTGTGTAAGGAGAGTAGGGAGCACAGAGCCTCTAA
>NC_034187.2:76049023-76051523 GCF_002021735.2 Oncorhynchus kisutch
CAATAGAAGGCCAGGTTCCACAGAGAGGGGACTATAGAAGGCCAGGTTCCACAGAGAGTGGACTATAGAAGGCCAGGTTCCATAGAGAGGGGACTATAGAAGGCCAGGTTCCACAGAGAGGGGACTATAGAAGGCCAGGTTCCACAGAGAGGGGACTATAGAAGGACAGGTTCCACAGAGAGGGGACTATAGAAGGCCAGGTTCCACAGAGAGGGGACTATAGAAGGCCAGGTTCCATAGAGAGGGGACTATAGAAGGCCAGGTTCCACAGAGAGGGGACTATAGAAGGCCAGGTTCCACAGAGAGGGGACTATAGAAGGCCAGGTTCCACAGAGAGGGGACTATAGAAGGCCAGGTTCCACAGAGAGGGGACTATAGAAGGCCAGGTTCCACAGAGAGGGGACTATAGAAGGCCATGTTCCACAGAGAGGGGACTATAGAAGGCCAGGTTCCACAGTGAGGGGACTATAGAAGGCCAGGTTCCATAGTGAGGGGACTATAGAAGGCCAGGTTCCACAGAGAGGGGACTATAGAAGGCCAGGTTCCACAGAGAGGGGACTATAGAAGGCCAGGTTCCACAGTGAGGGGACTATAGAAGGCCAGGTTCCACAGTGCGGGGACTATAGAAGGCCAGGTTCCACAGTGAGGGGACTATAGAAGGCCAGGTTCCACAGTGAAGGGACTATAGAAGGCCAGGTTCCACAGTGAGGGGACTATAGAAGGCCAGGTTCCACAGAGAGGGGACTATAGAAGTCCAGGTTCCACAGAGAGGGGACTATAGAAGGCCAGGTTCCACAGTGAGGGGACTATAGAAGGCCAGGTTCCACAGTGAGGGGACTATAGAAGGCCAGGTTCCACAGTGAGGGGACTATAGAAGGCCAGGTTCCACAGTGAAGGGACTATAGAAGGCCAGGTTCCACAGGGAGGGGACTATAGAAGGCCAGGTTCCACAGTGAGGGGACTATAGAAGGCCAGGTTCCACAGTGAAGGGACTATAGAAGGCCAGGTTCCACAGTGAGGGGACTATAGAAGGCCAGGTTCCACAGTGAAGGGACTATAGAAGGCCAGGTTCCACAGGGAGGGGACTATAGAAGGCCAGGTTCCACAGTGAGGGGACTATAGAAGGCCAGGTTCCACAGTGAGGGGACTATAGAAGGCCAGGTTCCACAGTGAGGGGACTATAGAAGGCCAGGTTCCACAGTGAGGGGACTATAGAAGGCCAGGTTCCACAGTGAAGGGACTATAGAAGGCCAGGTTCCACAGGGAGGGGACTATAGAAGGCCAGGTTCCACAGTGAGGGGACTATAGAAGGCCAGGTTCCACAGTGAAGGGACTATAGAAGGCCAGGTTCCACAGTAAGGGGACTATAGAAGGCCAGGTTCCACAGTGAGGGGACTATAGAAGGCCAGGTTCCATAGTGAGGGGACTATAGAAGGCCAGGTTCCACAGTGAGGGGACTATAGAAGGCCAGGTTCCACAGTGAAGGGACTATAGAAGGCCAGGTTCCACAGTGAGGGGACTATAGAAGGCCAGGTTCCACAGTGAGGGGACTATAGAAGGCCAGGTTCCATAGTGAGGGGACTATAGAAGGCCAGGTTCCACAGAGAGGGGACTATAGAAGGCCAGGTTCCACAGAGAGGGGACTATAGAAGGCCAGGTTCCACAGAGAGGGGACTATAGAAGGCCAGGTTCCACAGTGAGGGGACTATAGAAGGCCAGGTTCCACAGTGCGGGGACTATAGAAGGCCAGGTTCCACAGTGAGGGGACTATAGAAGGCCAGGTTCCACAGTGAGGGGACTATAGAAGGCCAGGTTCCATAGTGAGGGGACTATAGAAGGCCAGGTTCCACAGAGAGGGGACTATAGAAGGCCAGGTTCCACAGAGAGGGGACTATAGAAGGCCAGGTTCCACAGAGAGGGGACTATAGAAAGCCAGGTTCCACAGTGAGGGGACTAGAGAAGGCCAGGTTCCACAGTGAGGGGACTATAGAAGGCCAGGTTCCACAGTGAGGGGACTATAGAAGGCCAGGTTCCACAGTGAAGGGACTATAGAAGGCCAGGTTCCACAGTGAGGGGACTATAGAAGGCCAGGTTCCACAGAGAGGGGACTATAGAAGGCCAGGTTCCACAGAGAGGGGACTATAGAATAGGATAGGATAGGTACTGTACCGGTGGTTTTTACAGTGTGTGTGTCTGTCTGTGCAATGGGTGTACATTTTCATGCCTACCTGAGCTCAGTGCTGGGTCACCGGGGCAGGTGGCTGTATTGTTACACATACGTGTCTCTCTCAGGGCGCCACTACACAGGGTTCCATAGGGAGAGGACACACACGAGCGTGTCCGCACTTGCCAACCCTGACCACACGTTAACGAACACACACTCCACTGAGACCACTCCTCTGCCGCAGGGTCACCTGGAGAGAGAGACAGAGAGAGAGGGAGACAGACAGACAGACAGATTTACTTCTTTCACGTCTATAAATCTTCCATTAATGATGTG
>NC_034187.2:76054023-76056523 GCF_002021735.2 Oncorhynchus kisutch
ACCATCTTGTATATATACAGTATATTGATGAATTCCTTTCCCATTGGATAATTGTACTTTCATCCAGTGGGTTGTGTAGACGTCCAGCCCAATCTCACACCCTAGCCATCTATCACACACAACACGACTCACCTGTCTGTGCCTGAAACACACCTGGCTGGTCTGCTGATCTGGGTTTCTGTGTCTTCACCTTCAGGTCATCATCATCTGGGTCTGGATAGAGGTCTGGGCAAAGAGAGAGAGAGAACATGAGATGTAATTAGAGTTCTGGATAGAGAGAGAGAGAGAGAGAGAGAGAGAGAGAGAGAGAGAGAGAGAGAGAGAGAGAACATGAGATATAATTAGAGGTCTGGATGGAGATAGAGAGAACATGAGATATAATTCGAGTTCTGGATAGAGAGAGAGAGAGAACATGAGATATAATTAGAGGTCTGGATGGAGATAGAGAGAACATGAGATATAATTCGAGTTCTGGATAGAGAGAGAGAGAGAGAGAGAGAACATGAGATATAATTAGAGGTCTGGGCAGAGACAGAGAGAACATGAGATATAATTAGAGGTCTGGATAGAGAGAGAGAGAGAGAACATGAGATATAATTAGAGGTCTGGGCAGAGAGAGATAGAGAGAGAGAACATGAGATGTAATTAGAGGTCTGGAAAGAGAGAGAGAGAACATGAGATATAATTAGAGGTCTGGATAGAGAGAGAGAAAACAGGATACATAATTAGAGGTCTGGATAGAGAGAGAGAACATGATATATAATTAGAGGTCTGGATAGAGAGAGAGAACATGAGATGTAATCAGAGGTCTGGATAGAGAGAGAGAGAGAGAACATGAGATATAATTAGAGGTCTCAGCAGGGGTCTAAGAGGGGTCTGGGAGGGGTCTGAGTAGGGGTCTGAGTAGGGATCTGGGTAGGGGTCTGAGTAGGGGTCTGGGTAGGGATCTGGGTAGGGATCTGAGTAGGAGTCTGGGTAGGGGTCTGGATAAAGAAATAGAGAACAGGAGTTATAAGTAACTGTGGTATTGAATAGTGTAAAGTCATACCATTGTATTGTGATGGACAGTTTAACTACTGCTGTTGCTATTCGGCTTTTCTTTCTGTGATCTGCTGTGTGGAATTGTGTGCACCATTTTTCATTCAAATGTCCTGAGATAAACAAAGCTAGGAATAAAGGACCCAGACGTGAACAAAGGGCTATTTTCCTGTAAGGTGGCTAAACTAGACACATATGACAATAAAACACTGAGTCTCGCTCTGAATTGCCACACACATGCACATACACACACACACACACACACACACACACACACACACACACACACACACACACACACACACACACACACACACACACACACACACACACACACACACACAGTATATCCTCGGTAAGTCGACACTTTACCATAACCAGCGATATTAAAAACATCCCCAAAAGGAGGAAAACAATATTTTATTAAATAGCAGTTGTTATTTTTCAGTTCAGTTCTCCAAGCTTCCATGCCTTATTAGGGTGTTCTGACAGCACATACACACCAGGAAGAGGAAAAGGAAGAGGCACACACGGTTGAATGACCAAGGTCAAACCTGAGACTAGGACTAGCCCTACTTTGCGCCAAAAGAGTTCATGAGATTTTACATTTTAGCAGGAGTATCCATATGACAGCAAGAGGGAGCAAAACTGTCATCAATCAGGAATACATTGTTTAGATGAAGAGAAGCGTTAATGCATACGTGTGATGTGTCTGTGAGCTTTATTTCCTTACATTTCTCCTCACAGACTCGTCTAGGTCTATTTCCTTATCACTGAGGTGATCTTGCTCCTATTGGTCATACGTGTGATGTGTCTGTGAGCTTTATTTCCTTACATTTCTCCTCACAGACTCGTCTAGGTCTATTTCCTTATCACTGAGGTGATCTTGCTCCTATTGGTCATGGCTTTAGATCACATGAATATGAAAAAAGCGCCAGCACTTGACTATGATTTGCAATAATTGAGGCTCTGTCTTAAATGGGTCTTTATAGACCACAACATTGGCATATGTTCCCCCTAGCGTCTTCTCAGTGATTATATTGATGCAAATCATCATCGAATGAGTGCTGGCCATTTTTTTATACATTACATTACATTACACAGATAATATTGTAGAAGGTTTCCTGTTCTCACTTACACAACCCTGTCAAAATAGTAGAGACAATAGCCCTGTCAAAATAGTAGAGACAATATCCCTGTCAAAATAGTAGAGACAATATCCCTGTCAAAATAGTAGAGCCAATAGCCCTGTCAAAATAGTAGAGCCAATAGCCCTGTCAAAATAGTAGAGACAATAGCCCTGTCAAAATAGTAGAGCCAATAGCCCTGTCAAAATAATAGAGACAATAGACCTGTCAAAATAGTAGAGACAATATCCCTGTCAAAATAGTAGAGACAATAGCCCTGTCAAAATAGTAGAGACAATAGCCCTGTCAAAATAGTAGAGACAATAGCCCTGTCA
>NC_034187.2:76064023-76116523 GCF_002021735.2 Oncorhynchus kisutch
CAGTACCCTGAAGAAGTCACAGTACCCTGAAGAAGTCACAGTGCCCTGAAGAAGTCACAGTACCCTGAAGAAGTCACATTGCCCTGAAGAAGTCACAGTACCCTGAAGAAGTCACATTGCCCTGAAGAAGTCACAGTACCCTGAAGAAGTCACATTGCCCTGAAGAAGTCACAGTGCCTTGAAGAAGTTTTTTTATTTTATTTTTTTATTTCACCTTTATTTAACCAGGTAGGCTAGTTGAGAACAAGTTCTCATTTGCAACTGCGACCTGGCCAAGATAAAGCATAGCAGTGTGAGCATACAACAAAGAGTGCCCTGAAGAAGTCACAGTGCCCTGAAGAAGTCAGGGTGCCCTGAAGAAGTCACAGTGCCCTGAAGAAGTCACATTGCCCTGAAGAAGTCACAGTGCCTTGAAGTAGTCACAGTGCCCTGAAGAAGTCAGATGTGTGGTAATTAGGTAAAAATCCAATGTGGGTCTTGCTCAAGACACTGTGTTCAAAAAAGGATGTCTAAAAGTCTAGAATGTATGATACTAAAAAGTACCTCCCCCAGGTTAATGTTCACACAGATGCCTGGGTAATTTGTGGGCTCAAATGTATCTCCACTTTTCTCTCTCATCCTCTCTCTCTCTCCCTCTTCCTCTCTCTCTCACTCCCTCTTCCTCTCTCTCGCTCTCTTTCTCTCACACTTCTCTCTCTGTCTCTCTCTCTTTTTCTCTCTGTCTGATTCGCTATATCTCTCTCGCTTTCTCTCCCTGTCTCTCTCTCTCTCTTTATGTCTCATTCTCTGTGTTCTGTCTTTCTGTGTCTCTCATCCTGTCTCTCTATATCTCTCTCTCTCTGTCTGTCTCTCTATCACTATGTCAAAGAAAACACCCATATTGCACCTTTTATTTGAAACATAAAGTAAACAGTGCAGCCTTTATATTGACCCCCAACCCCACTAATCTATGTAATAGCACACAGCAGATCTAGTGCAGAATAGATGTGTAGAAAGAGAAGAATAGACCTTTTCCAGTATTAACCTCAGTATGTTAGCTTGTCTCTCCTCACAATGCTAAGAGTAGCAGGATACTGGGAATACACACACACACACACACACACACACACACACACACACACACACACACACACACACACACACACACACACTGTCTCCTTTGTTGAGCTGAGCTGAGAATTTACACATACAGAGAAAAGTGTGCTTGTGGGTGTGTACATGTATGAGTGCACGTGTGTGCGCGAGTGTGCGCATGCTTGTGTGTGTGTGGGTGAGCGAGAGAGGGAGAGAGAGAGAGAGAGAGAGAGAAAGAGTGACTGTGCGTGTGTGTTTTTGTGCTCACACAGCTATTTCCCCAGGTGTACAGCATATTAGATATGTGCTTATATATGTCTCACCCTGTACATTAACACCATCTGGGAGAGAGGAGACTGATACACCGTGTCTCACCATGTACATTTACACCATCTGGGAGAGAGGAGACTGATACACCTTGTCTCACCCTGTACATTTACACCATCTGGGAGAGAGGAGACTGATACACCTTGTCTCACCCTGTACATTTACACCATCTGGGAGAGAGGAGACTGATACACCTTGTCTCACCCTGTACATTTACACCATCTGGGAGAGAGGAGACTGATACACCTTGTCTCACCCTGTACATTTACACCATCTGGGAGAGAGGAGACTGATACACCGTGTCTCACCCTGTACATTTACACCATCTGGGAGAGAGGAGACTGATACACCGTGTCTCACCCTGTACATTTACACCATCTGGGAGAGAGGAGACTGATACACCGTGTCTCACCCTGTACATTTACACCATCTGGGAGAGAGGAGACTGATACACCGTGTCTCACCCTGTACATTTACACCATCTGGGAGAGAGGAGACTGATACACCTTGTCTCACCCTGTACATTTACACCATCTGGGAGAGAGGAGACTGATACACCGTGTCTCACCCTGTACATTTACACCATCTGGGAGAGAGGAGACTGATACACCGTGTCTCACCCTGTACATTTACACCATCTGGGAGAGAGGAGACTGATACACCGTGTCTCACCCTGTACATTTACACCATCTGGGAGAGAGGAGACTGATACACCGTGTCTCACCCTGTACATTTACACCATCTGGGAGAGAGGAGACTGATACACCTTCAGCCATAATGGACTTTTTTATAAGCCACTGGACACACAAGGGTTCCTCTATCTCTCCCTCATAGCCTTTCTCACTCTACACTCTGCCCCTTTTATCTTTCTCTTTGTCCGTGTCACTCAATTCCTCTCGCTAATCCCCTTTTTTCTCTCTCTCTCTCTCTCTCACACACACACACACATACACACACACACCGATATCTGGAGTAACTGAATCAGGTCTTACAGGCTGAGAGCAAAATGGAATCAAGCAGAAAAACTCAATGTCATGCACATTTCATAAAGCTGCCAATATAAACTGTATTCCTCAGACACACACATACACATACACGCAGGTAGCCTAGCGCTTAGAGCGTTGGCTCAATAACCGGAAAGGTTACTTTTTTCAATCCCAGAGCCAGCAAGTTGAAGGATCGATTTGATCCGATTTGATCGGTTGATCTGCTGTCAATAATGACCCTGGCCTTTGACCCCAGTCTCAGGGAAAGTGGGATATGCATAAAAAAAATACATCTCCATTTCACCACACACTATACCGGTTACACACTTGTACATGTGTGAAACAGGACAAATATAAGCAAAACCCTGTTTCACCTGATTCACTCTCAGATGGCCAGAGGGAGTTATGGAAGAGCAGAGTAGTGTGTCTTGAAGACCATGCTAGTGAACAGCTCTTACAGTGGGCACACAAGACTGACATAGCAGATACAATCTACACATGAAGGCCCTCTGTAACAGGGCTGTGTGTACTACGTTAAGCCATGGACAGTTGCACCCATTACTAGAAATGTGTAATGGGAGTGTGTGTGTGTGTGTGTGTGTGTGTGTGTGTGTGTGTGTGTGTGTGTGTGTGTGTGTGTGTGTGTGTGTGTGTGTGTGTGTCAGTTGGAAATGTAGCATAGGCTGAATACAATCCCTGGTGTTTCTATAAATTGCCCAATCGCCCCAGTTCCCTCTCCATTTCTCCTCAGCTCTAAATTGGCTGCCATTTTACTCCTTGTTTTCATCCTCCCCAATCTTTCAATATTACACTCCTCCCGCTCTTTTCACCCCCTCCTTCTCCACCCTCTATCTAAGACAAACAGAGCATCACATCCTGGAAGGCTCCATTTGCAGTGGATCATTCCTCGCCTCCGGTAGCAATCTGGGGACAATCAATGCAGCACAATAACACATAGGAAACCATCAGACAGAAAACAAGAAGTCATCCACAGGTCTATCCACTCCACATACACACTCATACACAACATATTATGTATCCAAGACAACAATATTATGCGGCTTTAGATACAAATCTGGGAAATATAGTACTCAGCCCAACATATGGACTAATCATTTGGATTCACTATTATAATCCAGGTACATTCTGCCTTCAAGACTTAACACAAATTCAGTAGATTCCAGTAGAGATGGCAGATGCCATAACAGTAAGACCAAGGTTCCGTAAAATGCATATAGTACGTATGCCTAGAACACTAAAATAACACATCCTAGATCTGAATGAATGAAATATTCTTATTAAATACTTTTTTCTTTACATAGTTGAATATGTTGACAACAAAATCACACAAAAATGATCAATGGAAATCAAATGTATCAACCCATGGAGGTCTGGATTTGGAGTCACACTCAAAATTAAAGTGGAAAACCACACTACAGGCTGATCCAACTTTGATGTAATGTCCTTAAAACAAGTCAAAATGAGGCTCAGTAGTGTGTGTGGCCTCCACGTGCCTCTATGACCTCCCTACAATGCCTGGGCATGCTCCTGATAAGGTGGCAGAGGAGATCCCTCAGGAGACCATCCCAGACCTGGACTAAAGCATCCGCCAACTCCTGGACAGCACGTGGCGTTGGTGGATGGCGCGAGACATGATGTCCCAGATGTACTCAATTGGATACAGATCTGGGGAAGGGGCGTGCCAGTCCATAGCATCAATGCCTTCCTCTTGCAGGAACTGCTGACACACTCCAGCCACATGAGGTTTATCATTGTCTTGCATTAGGAGGAACCCAGGGCCAACCGCACCAGCATATGGTCTCACAAGGGGTCTGAGAATCTCATCTCGGTACCTAATGTCAGTCAGGCTACCTCCGGCGAGCACATGGAGGGTTGTGCTGCTCCCCAAAACAAATGCCACCCCACACCATGACTGACCCACCGCCAAACCGCTAATGCTGGAGGATGTTGCAGGCAGCAGAACGTTCTCCACGGCGTCTCCAGACTCTGTCACGTCTGTCACGTGCTCAGTGTGAACCTGCTTTCATCTGTGAAGAGCACAGGGCGCCAGTGGCGAATTTGCCAATCTTGGTGTTCTCTGGCAAATGCCAAACGTCCTGCACGGTGTTGCGCTGTAAGCACAACCCCCACCTGTGGACGTCGGGCCCTCATACCACCCTCATGGAGTCTGTTTCTGACCGTTTGAGCAGACACATGCACATTTGTGGCCTGCTGGAGGTCATTTTGCAGGGCTCTGGCAGTGCTCCTCCTGCTCCTCCTTGCACAAAGGATGAGGATGAGCTGCACTACCTGAGCGACTTGTGTGGGTTGTAGACTCTGTCTCATGCTACCGCAAGGCTATCAAACAAGCTAAGCGCCAGTACAGAGACAAAGTAGAATCTCAATTCAACGGCTCAGACACAAGAGGCATGTGGCAGGGTCTACAGTCAATCACGGACTACAGGAAGAAACCCAGCCCAGTCACGGACCAGGATGTCTTGCTCCCAGGCAGACTAAACAACTTTTTTGCCCGCTTTGAGGACAATACAGTGCCACTGACACGGCCTGCAACGAAAACATGCGGTCTCTCCTTCACTGCAGCCGAAGTGAGTAAGACATTTAAACGTGTTAACCCTCGCAAGGCTGCAGGCCCAGACGGCATCCCCAGCCGCGCCCTCAGAGCATGCGCAGACCAGCTGGCCGGTGTGTTTACGGACATATTCAACCAATCCCTATACCAGTCTGCTGTTCCCACATGCTTCAAGAGGGCCACCATTGTTCCTGTTCCCAAGAAAGCTAAGGTAACTGAGCTAAACGACTACCGCCCCGTAGCACTCACATCCGTCATCATGAAGTGCTTTGAGAGACTAGTCAAGGACCATATCACCTCCACCCTACCTGACACCCTTGACCCACTCCAATTTGCTTACCGCCCAAATAGGTCCACAGACGATGCAATCTCAACCACACTGCACACTGCCCTAACCCATCTGGACAAGAGGAATACCTATGTGAGAATGCTGTTCATCGACTACAGCTCGGCATTCAACACCATAGTACCCTCCAAGCTCGTCATCAAGCTCGAGACCCTGGGTCTTGACCCCGCCCTGTGCAACTGGGTACTGGACTTCCTGACGGGCCGCCCCCAGGTGGTGAGGGTAGGCAACAACATCTCCTCCCCGCTGATCCTCAACACTGGGGCCCCACAAGGGTGCGTTCTGAGCCCTCTCCTGTACTCCCTGTTCACCCACGACTGCGTGGCCACGCACGCCTCCAACTCAATCATCAAGTTTGCGGACGACACAACAGTGGTAGGCTTGATTACCAACAACGACGAGACGGCCTACAGGGAGGAGGTGAGGGCCCTCGGAGTGTGGTGTCAGGAAAATAACCTCACACTCAACGTCAACAAAACTAAGGAGATGATTGTGGACTTCAGGAAACAGCAGAGGGAACACCCCCCCATCCACATCGATGGAACAGTAGTGGAGAGGGTAGCAAGTTTTAAGTTCCTCGGCATACACATCACAGACAAACTGAATTGGTCCACTCACACAGACAGCATCGTGAGGAAGGCGCAGCAGCGCCTCTTCAACCTCAGGAGGCTGAAGAAATTCGGCTTGTCACCAAAAGCACTCACAAACTTCTACAGATGCACAATCGAGAGCATCCTGGCGGGCTGTATCACCGCCTGGTATGGCAACTGCACCGCCCTCAACCGTAAGGCTCTCCAGAGGGTAGTGAGGTCTGCACAACGCATCACCGGGGGCAAACTACCTGCCCTCCAGGACACCTACACCACCCGATGCTACAGGAAGGCCATAAAGATCATCAAGGACATCAACCACCCGAGCCACTGCCTGTTCACCCCGCTGTCATCCAGAAGGCGAGGTCAGTACAGGTGCATCAAAGCTGGGACCGAGAGACTGAAAAACAGCTTCTATCTCAAGGCCATCAGACTGTTAAACAGCCACCACTAACATTGAGTGGCTACTGCCAACACACTGTCAATGCCACTGACTCTACTCCAGCCACTTTAATCATGGGAATTGATGGGAAATGATGTAAATATATCACTAGCCACTTTAAACAATGCTACCTTATATAATGTTACTTACCCTACATTATTCATCTCATATGCATACGTAGATACTGTACTCTATATCATCGACTGCATCCTTATGTAATACATGTATCACTAGCCACTTTAACTATGCCACTTGGTTTACATACTCATCTCATATGTATATACTGTACTCGATATCATCTACTGTATCTTGCCTATGCTGCTCTGTACCATCACTCATTCATATATCTTTATGTACATATTCTTTATCCCCTTACACTGGGTATAAGACAGCAGTTTTTTTTTTTGAATTGTTAGTTAGATTACTTGTTCGTTATTACTGCATTGTCGGAACTAGAAGCACAAGCATTTCGCTACACTCGCATTAACATCTGCTAACCATGTGTATGTGACAAATACATTTGATTTGATTTGATTTTGATTTGATTTGACTAGAGTGAAAGCACCGCCAGCATTCGAAAGGAGAGAATATCCAACTGAAATATCCAACAGGAAATTCTCTGTTTGTGTTTCCTAATCAAAATGTTTTTTTTCAACAGCCCAAATTAATGTGACACAGGCAAGTCTAAAATAGTCACAGTCAACAGTGTCTCATCAGGCCCCGGCCAGACAATAGTGTGTTGCCAGGTCGCAATTGTAAATGAGAACTTGTTCTCAACTTGCCTACCTGGTTAAATAAAGGTTAAATAAATAAATAAATAAATCAGGCCCCGGCCAGACAACAATGTCTCATCAGGCCCCGGTCAGACAGCAGTGTCTCATCAGGCCCTGGAAAGACAACAGTGTCTCATCAGGCCCCGGTCAGACAGCAGTGTCTCATCAGGCCAACAGCTCGCTGAGTGGTGTTCAATCAATCTAAGAACACAGCAGTTGTTATTTCAACCTAAACAATAATTGCATTTCTCTCTCTCTCTCTCTCTCTCTCTCTCTCTCACTCTCTTCCTCTCTCTCTTCCTCTCTCTCTCTCTCTCTCTCTCTCTCTCTCTCTCTCTCTCTCTCTCTCTCACTCTCTCTCTCTTCCTCTCTCTCTCTCTCTCTCTCTCTCTCTCTCTCTCTCTCTAAATCTCTCTCTCTCTCTTATTTTTCTCTCCCTATCTCTCTCTTCCTCTCTTTCTCTGTAGGTGAGAAAAATAAAAAAATTACAAAATAAGAATGACAAGAAAACACACAGACTATATTACACTAAGACAGAGATGGAGATGATGTTGTCATAGCAACTATTTAATGACAATACTTGCAGTGAGACATGGGTAATCACACTTTGCAGCCTACAGAGGGACGGATGGAGAGATTGGATGAAGGGATGGAGGCGTTATAAATCACACCTTTCACAGGCGAGAAGGGCTCTCAGCGTGTGTGTGTGTGTGTGTGTGTGTGTGTGTGTGTGTGTGTGTGTGTGTGTGTGTGTGTGTGTGTGTGTGTGTGTGTGTGTGTGTGTGCGTGCGTGTGTGTGTGTATGATGTTCTTAAATCCATCCTTGACAGTCAGCTGGTAAAGCCGTGTCTGTATACCTCTAGTCACACCACTGTGTAATCTACGACTCCATTGGGAAATTTACCACATGTGGCGAACAAACACACACACACACACACACACAAATACAGTGTTCGGGCATAGTAGCAGGCAGGTATCAGTAGGATCTATAACAGAAGGACAGTCAGACGTGCTGCCTATCCCTGGTGAGATGAAGGGATGAGGAGGACAGACCTGCTGCCTATCCCTGGTGAGATGAAGGGATGAGGAGGACAGACCTGCTGCCTATCCCTGGTGAGATGAAGGGATGAGGAGGACAGACCTGCTGCCTATCCCTGGTGAGATGAAGGGATGAGGAGGACAGACCTGCTGCCTATCCCTGGTGAGATGAAGGGATGAGGAGGACAGACCTGCTGCCTATCCCTGGTGAGATGAAGGGATGAGGAGGACAGACCTGCTGCCTATCCCTGGTGAGATGAAGGGATGAGGAGGACAGACCTGCTGCCTATCCCTGGTGAGATGAAGGGATGAGCCATATGAGGAAAGGTGAGAAGAAAGGAGAAACAAATTGTGTAAAGACACAAAAACTCAACTGCTCAACTGTAATGTTCATTCTAGTGATGATTTGACTGGAGGTTCTAAGCACAAATAAGATTTAGGGGTTATTTTGCTATTACTAATTGTGAGGACACGCTTATTCTATTCTGTTCTATGCTGTTGCAGGCTATTCTATCCTATTCTATACTTTTCTAGTCTATTCTCTCTTGGAATCGACAGCTTTTGATTCTTGATGACCGAGCAACCCAATCCATAGCCTATCACTGGAGAGTAGCATTACATGTTTTCTCTGTTCTCCGCTCTTTCTCTCCTCTTTTCGGTCAGCCTCTCCGCTGTGATGTGGAAGCTTGTCGGAGTGGAACATGTGACTCACACAGGGATGGAACACAGGGCTTAGATTGTGACACACACGCGCGCGCACTCCCAACCGTGACCTGGGTGGCTGTAAGCAGCGATGGAAGGTTCCAGGGTGACATTTTGAAGCACCGTCTGCTCTATAGCATGTCACCTTGCTGCTCTTAATGGAAGCCAGCATAGATTCAAATGACCTGCAAATATGTATATGTTTCTTTGTTTGAGACAAAAAACCTGGTCTTTCACCAAATAGGGTTATCTTCTGTATACCACCCCTACCTTGTCACAACACCACTGATTGGTTGTCTTCTGTATACCACCCCTACCTTGTCACAACACAACTGATTGGCTCAAACGCATTGAGAAGGAAAGAAATTCCACAAATTAACTTCTAACATGGAGCACCTGTTAATTAAAATTCATTCCAGGTGACTACCTCATGAAGCTGGTTAAGAGAATGCAAAGAGTGTGCAAAGCTGTCATCAAGGCAAAGGGTGGCTACCTTGAAGAATCTACAATCTAAAATCTAATATGTTGATTTGTTTAACACTTTGGTACTAGATGATTCCGTATTTGCTATTTCATAGTTTTGATGTCTTTACTATTATTCTGCAATGGAGAAAATAGTCAAAAATTAAGTAAAACCCTTGAATGAGTAGGTGTGTCCAACTTTTGACTGGTACTGTATATATACTGTATATGGTACACACTGTATGCTACTTTTTCAAAAAGCTAATTGTGTAAAAAACAAAACCCTTCATATATACATTAGTCCAATACATACGCCATGTGTCTCTTCTATATGATCCAAACCTCTAACCAGTGATAGAGCGTCAGGTACTATTTGTCCAATGACCCTAACATAAAGCAATCTGATTCTAGATCTGTGGTTAGGGACCAACTTCTACCCCAACAGCCCTTAGAGTTCCATAGGAAGTTTACTGCAGAACAGTAAATGCTGGAGATAGGATACTGTAAAACGATCCCAAGGTCCATATACTGCCAGACCTGTTTTATAGACAGTAAAACAAGAAGGTATGGCTAGCAATTTAGTGCTAACCCCGAAACAAGTTCCACAATGAAATGACAAGTAGTAGGATGGACAACAAGTCTAACAGATGGAATCTAAACCCCCTTCTAGGAGGCCCACCCACCAACACATGTCTGGCTACAAGTCTAACAGATGGAATCTAAATCCCCTTCTAGGAGGCCCACCCACCAACACATGTCTGGCTACAAGTCTAACAGATGGAATCTAAATACCCCTTCTAGGAGGCCCACCCACCAACACATGTCTGGCTACAAGTCTAACAGATGGAATCTAAATGCCCCTTCTAGGAGGCCCACCCACCAACACATGTCTGGCTACAAGTCTAACAGATGGAATCTAAATTCCCCTTCTAGGAGGCCCACCCACCAACACATGTCTGGCTACACCACTGTAGAGTGGTGGGTTGAAACTGGACTGTCACATTCCAGTCTGTCGTACTGAAGTCATGTCACATCTGTCTTCACATCACACTGTCTTTCAATATCTCTCTCTCTCTCTCTCCCTCTCTCTCTCTCTCTCTCTCTCTCTCTCTCTCTCTCTCTCTCTCTCTCTCTCTCTCTCTCTCTCTATCTATCTCTATCTATCTCCCTCTCTCTCTCTCCCTCTCTCTCTATCTATCTCTATCTATCTCCCTCTCTCATCTCTCTCTATCTATCTCTATCTATCTATCTCCCTCTCTCTCTCTCTCTCTCTCTCTCTCTCTCTCCCTCTCTCTTCCTCCTAACATATTGATCTCTATCTCTCTCTCCCTCACAACATATTTCTCTTTCCCTCTCTCCATTCTACTTCTCTCTTTCTTTTTATCTCTTTTTTAATGTTTTTTATCTCTGTCTGGGGAGAAGAGACATTGCTGAGACCGGCCGGAGGCCCTGACCTGCAATAAAACAGACCGCCATTAAGCTAGCTGCAGAACACACACACACACACACACACACACACACACACACACACACACACATACACACACACACACACACACACACACACACACATACACACACACACACACACACACACACACACACACACACACACACACACACACACACACACACACTTCCATTGAAGTAGCAAGAGGTACAGCTCTTAAGGTATGCCTCTCCACACAGCTCAAGGACTGCTAGGGTTGCTAGTACTTGATTTTACACCCCCTCCTCTCTCTCTCTAGCTCTCTTTCTCCCTCTTTCTTTCCTCCCCCCTCCCTCCCTCCCCCTCTCCCGCTCTCTCTCTCTACCCCCCTCCCTCTCCTCTCTCTCTCTCAATTCAATTCAATTCAAAGGGTTTTATTGGCATGGGAAACATGCGTTAACATTGCCAAAGCTAGTGAGGTAGATAATATACAAAAGTGAAATAAACAATTAAAATGAACAGTAAACATTACACATACAGAAGTTTCAAAACAATAAAGACATTACAAATGTCATATTATGTATATATATATATATATATATATATATACATATATAGTGTTGTAACAATGTACAAATGGTTAAAGTACACAAGGAAAAATAAATAAGCATACATATGGGTTGTTCTTCACTGGTTGCCTTTTTCTTGTGGCAACAGGTCACACATCTTGCTGCTTTGATGGCACACTGTGGGATTTCACCCAGTAGATATGGGAGTTTATCAAAATTGGATTTGTTTTCGAATTCTTTGTGGATCTGTGTAATCTGAGGGAAATATGTCTCTCTAATATGGTCATACATTGGGCAGGAGGTTAGGAAGTGCAGCTCAGTTTCCACCTCATTTTGTGGGCCGTGAGCACATAGCCTGTCTTCTCTTGAGAGCCATGTCTGCCTATGGCGGCCTTTCTCAATAGCAAGGCTATGCTCACTGAGTCTGTACATAGTCAAAGCTTTCCTTAAGTTTGGGTCAGTCACAGTGGTCAGGTATTCTGCCACTGTGTACTCTCTCTTTAGGGCAAAATAGAATTCTAGTTTGCTCTGGTTTTCTGAGAGTAATTATCTTTTTGTTTTCTCATGATTTGGTTGGGTCTAATTGTGCTGCTGTCCTGGGGCTCTGTGGGGGTTGTTTGTGTTTGTGAACAGAGCCCCGGGACCAGCTTGCTTAGGGGACTCTTCTCCAGGTTCATCTCTCTGTAGGTGATGGCTTTGTTATGGAATGTTTGGGAATCACTTCCTTTTAGGTGGTTGTCTCTTTTCTGGATTTTGATAATTAGTGGGTATCGTGGGTGGGGCCAGGTCCACATAATGGTACAACTTTCAAAATATCCCAAAAGCTCTGACGAAGGCCGTGTGGCCGATACGTGAAGCGTATTAAAGATCAGTGATACTATCAAGAGCAGTGTGAGGTTTCCTTTTTCCTTCATAGAATGACCTTCTTGCCTTGTCTCTCAGATCGTTCACAGCTTTGTGGAAGTTACCTGTTACCATTATTTTGGTCTTACTGAGATTTACTGTCAGGGCCCATGTCTGGCAGAATCTGTGCAGGAGATCTAGGTGCTGCTGTAGGCCCTCCTTGGTTGGTGACAGAAGCACAAGATCATCAGCAAACAGCAGACATTTGACTTCAGATTCTAGTAGGGTGAGGCCGGGTACTGCAGATTTTTCTAGTGCCCGCGCCAGTTCGTTGATATATATGTTGAAGAGGGTGGGGCTTAAGTCTCACCCCACAGCCCTGTGTGAAGAAATGTGTGTGTTTTTTGCCAATTTCAACTGCACACTTGTTGTTTGTGTACATGGATTTTAGAATGTCGTATGTTTTATCCCCAAAACCACTATCCATCAATTTGTAAAGCAGACCCTCATGCCAGATTGAGTCGAAGGCTTTTTGCTTTCTCTCTCTCCCCCCCCTCTCCCCTCCCGCTCCTACTCTCCCTCCCTCTCTCCCACCCTCCCTCTCTCTCTCTCTTTCTCCCCTCCCTCCCTCTCTCTCTCTCTCTCTCTTTCTCCCCTCCCTCCCTCTCTCTCTCTCTTTCTCCCCTTCCTCTCTCTCTCTCTTTCTCCCCTCCCTCCCTCTCTCTCTCTCTCTCTTTCTCCCCTCCCTCCCTCTCTCTCTCTCTTTCTCCCCTTCCTCCCTCTATCTCTATGTCTCTCCCTCCCCCTTTCTCTCTGACTTTCTATTAATCAAATCAAATCAAATCAAATGTATTTATATAGCCCTTCGTACATCAGCTGATATCTCAAAGTGCTGTACAGAAACCCAGCCTAAAACCCCAAACAGCAAGCAATGCAGGTGTAGAAGCACATGTAGTCAAATGTCTACTGTTTGCTGATGATCTTGTGCTTCTGTCACCAACCAAGGAGGGCCTACAGCAGCACCTAGATCTCCTGCACAGATTCTTACCTCTTTGTTTTTTGTCTAGAAAGTTCCAGGCAACTTAGCCCAAGGAGAGAAAGGGTGTTATGTGGTACAGTGGCTCTAATGCAAGGTTGCAGACTATCAGGGTCAAAAGGTTCAAGTGGTGAGTGTTGTGTCATCAGCCAAGGTGAAGGAGAACTAAGAGAGTTGAAGCTCTCTAACATCATCATCATAGCTGTAACATGTTGCTACTGTAATGCTGGGAGTGAGTAGATACATTAAAAAGGTATGTAGGTTAATGCTGTAGCTGTTATGATGTTAGTCTGTTGAAGTTAGTCTGTTGAAGTTAGTCTGTTGAAGTTAGTTAGTTATTTAATTAATTAGTTAGTTAGTTAGTCAGTCAGTTAGTAACTTAGCTAGTTAGTTACTTAGTTAGCTAGTTAGTTAGTTAATCAGTCAGTCAGTTAGCTAGTTAGCTAGTTAGTTAGATAATGTCAGCCAGTCAGTTAGTTAGTTAGTTAGTTAGTTAGTTAGTTAGTTAGTTATCTAGCACTAGTAACAGAGAGGAACAAAGGTGAGGAAATTATCACTCCATTCCCTCCCTCCCTCCCTCCCTCCCTCCCTCCCTCCCTCCCTCCCTCCCTCCCTCCCTCCCTCCCTCCCTCCCTCCCTCCCTCCCTCCCTCCCTCCCTCCCTCCCTCCCTCCCTCCTACTTACCAAGCCAGCAACAATAAATGTTCAATAGGCCTGATCGAACAAAAACCCAAGCAGACAGTCAATAGATAGAGCAGTCTGCAACGCACACACACACGCACGGACACGGCCACACACAAACACACACACACACACGGACACGGCCACACACAAACACACACACACGCACACGCACGGCCACACACACAAGCACACACACACGCATACGGCCACACACACACACATACACACACACACACACACACACACACACACACACACACACACACACACACACACACACACACACATATATATAGACAAACAAACTAAACCAATCAAAATCCACATAGGCTGTTTGAGTCTACAGAGTAGTGAAACAGCCTTCCAGAGGATTGAAGTATTAGCAACACTCTTCAGATAACTCCTCTGCTCTATACAAACAGCACTGAGCACCTCAAGGCCTTTCATAGGATTTTGACGTGTACCAAGTTGAACATTTTTGCATTGGAAAAAGGTGGAGGCAGAAAGATAGGAGACAGGGATAGAGAGAGACATTGATAGAGAGAGAGATATTCATAAAACGAATAACTTAACAAAATGATCCCACAGCCGTCTGTAAGATCAATATCCACACCATGAGCTATTCTCTAACCAAAGAGTCAGTCAATTATGAAAAATCTAAAGTCAAGACAGAACACTAAAGCACTCCAACTGGGAAATGATACTGTGAAGAAGTCAATACAAAGTGTGGCTATCTCGCCGTTCTATGCCAATACACCTGAATGGAGGAGCGATGTCCCTGGGTTCCGATGGGTTTTCATTTCAGAATGTCTAGCCTTGATTTCCACAAGGTATCACTCTATTGGACGAGTCTCCCAGACTCTGTGATGAGAAAGTCAGCTGAGAGAAACTCTGATCAATCACTTGATTAGGTTTAATCGATGGGTTAATTGGCCCACTATAACTGTCTGGAAGGACCTGTTCTAATTCCACAGGAACACGTATCCATGTTGTTACAACACGAGGTCATTACAGTCTCTGTAGTATTAAACTGACCTGCAGTCAGGCTCCATGAGGTGTGACAGGCTCCATGAGGTGTGACTGGCTCAATGATGTGTGACTGGCTCCATGAGGTGTGACAGGCTCCATGAGGTGTGACTGGCTCCATGAGGTGTGACAGACTCCATGAGGTGTGACTGGCTCAATGAGGTGTGACAGACTCCATGAGGTGTGACTGGCTCAATGAGGTGTGACAGACTCCATGAGGTGTAACTGGCTCCATGAGGTGTGACGGACTCCATGAGGTGTGACAGGCTCCATGAGGTGTGACTGGCTCAATGATGTGTGACTGGCTCCAGGAGGTGTGAGTGGCTCAATGAGGTGTGACTGGCTCAATGAGGTGTGACGGACTCCATGAGGTGTGACTGGCTCAATGAGATGTGACTGGCTCAATGAGGTGTGACGGACTCCATGAGGTGTGACTGGCTCAATGAGGTGTGACTGGCTCAATGTAGTGTATCTAGGCAATAGGGATATATCCACCATGTTGCTTCATCACTTGATGAACAGATGCTTTCTCTGTGGAAACATATTTTAGAGGTACAGACCCATTTTAGTGGCAATATATTAACTTCTATATATATATCAACAAGATTTCATAGTTTCCCTTCGAAATTCGATGTATTATGGATGAACGTCTAGTTTTGATACATTAATTCTGCATTGTTACCGGGTTAATTCTGAGTGGTTACCGGGTTAATTCCTCATGGTTACAGGGTTAATTACTCATGGTTACAGGGTTAATTCCTCATGGCTACAGAGTTAATTCCGTGTGGTAACAGGGCTAATTTGACATGGTTACAGGGTTAATTACTCATGGTTACATGGTTAATTCCTCATGGCTACAGGGTTAATTCCTCCTGGTTACAGGGTTAATTCCTCATGGTTATAAGGTTAATTCCGTGTGGTTACAGGGTTAATTCCTCATGGTTACAGGGTTAATTCCGTGTGGTTACAGGGTTAATTCCTCATGGTTACAGGGTTAATTCCTCATGGTTACAGTGTTAATTCCTCATGGTTACAGGGTTAATTCCTCATGGTTACAGGGTTAATTCCGTGTGGTTACAGAGTTAATTCCTCATAGTTACAGGGTTAATTCCGTGTGGTTACAGGGTTAATTCCTCATAGTTACAGGGTTAATTCCTCATGGTTACAGGATTAATTCCTCATGGTTACAGGGTTAATTCCGTGTGGTTACAGGATTAATTCCTCATGGTTACAGGGTTAATTCCTCATAGTTACAGGGTTAATTCCGTGTGGTTACAGGATTAATTCCTCATGGTTACAGGGTTAATTCCGTGTGGTTACAGGATTAATTCCTCATGGTTACAGGATTAATTACTCATGGTTACAGGTTCAATTTCGTGTGGTTACAGGGTTAATTCCGTGTGGTTACAGGATTAATTACTCACGGTTACAGGGTTAATTCCTCATGGTTATAGGTTTAATTCCTCATGGTTACAGAGTTATTTCCTCATGGTTACAGGGTTGAAACAGAAACAACTCAGTTGTTAACAGTTAACAGTTAACAGTTTAGTTATTGATTCCAACTGGTTAAGGTTAGGGCTATGGTTTGGGGAAGGCTTTAAACAAAATAATTAAAAAACGGTTTGCTAGAAACTGAGTTTGTGCTGAGCACTGGGAGATCTTGTACTTTTTTTTGTGAATGCCGAGGAAGGCAGATATCGACGTTCTCAGGACCTTTTCAAACATCCCAAATTGCCGTCTATTTCTAGTGACCAGCCTGATTTATATCGCTTTTTATCTCTGTGAGTAATATATGGGAGGGTTAGAAAAGCAGTCAGATACAGGCTCTGGACAGATGCTGTGGGCTTCTGACACTGTATAAAGGTCATCATAAACGAGGTGGTTCGAGCTCTGAATGCTGATTGGCTGACAGCAGTGGTAAATCAGACCATATACAGTACCACGGGTATGACAAAATATTTATTTTTACTGCTCTAATTATGTTGGTAATCAGTTTATAATAGCAATAAGGCACCTCGGGGGGTTTTGGTATATGGCCAATTTACCACGGCTAAGGGCTGTTCCCAGGCACTCAGCGTTGCGTCTCGCGTAAGAACAGCCCTTAGCCGTGGTATATTCACCATATACCACTCCCCCTCAGGCCTTATTTGCTTAATTAGAATATACAGACACAACAGCAAGGTCATATTTGTCAAGCTCTTAAAAAGGAAATTCAAGTGAGTAGGCTATAACAACTATTAACATTAACCTAATGAACTAACAAGCACAAACAACTGTGTGACCTGCTACTGTGCTGCAGCTCTCTCTGTTGGTCTGTTTGTACTCACAACTGGACAAGCTGATAACGAAAACAACATGGCTTTATTATGGTGCCAGACTTCACAGTGTCATTGCTAACCAAGTTAAAAATCTAGAAACACACTACTTCAGCACAAAAACAAGTCTCCCAGCCATACAGTTGGACGTACTGCATCTAAAGTGTTGCCTTGCCAACCACGGGGTGGTCCAAGCATCATTAGCCTTCATCACTGTGGTAATGACCCCTGAAGCCCGGGGTCACCAGGGGAGCGCGGGCTATCTGGGCAAACCATCACAAACCACTGTACTCCTCTGATACGCCTCATCAACGACCATGAGGTTGTGTGTGTGTGTACATCCCAGGGAAAGGGTAATGAGGACCAGTGGGGCTCGTTTAGACAGCCAAGGTTTGGTAGCAGAGAGACAAGCCAAAGCTACTAAACCCCCTCGGACTCCCGCCCCCCACACACACACACATACCTACCCACACACACCTCCGACCCCAGAGCCCTAAACCCCCCAACCTCCTCCCTGTGTGTCAGACATTCAGAAACCAGAAACCAGAATACCTGCACACCTCTACAGCCTTAGGCAGGGACACCTCTACAGCCCTAGACAGGGACACCTCTACAGCCCTAGACAGGGACACCTCTACAGCTCTAGACAGGGACACCTCTACAGCCCTAGACAGGGACACCTCTACAGCCTTAGACAGGGACACCTCTACAGCCCTAGACAGGGACACCTCTACAGCCTTAGGCAGGGACACCTCTACAGCCCTAGACAGGGACACCTCTACAGCCTTAGGCAGGGACACCTCTACAGCCCTAGACAGGGACACCTCTACAGCCCTAGACAGGGACACCTCTACAGCCCTAGACAGGGACACCTCTACAGCCCTAGACAGGGACACCTCTACAGCCCAAGCCAGGGACACCCCACTACAGCCCTAGCCAGGGACACCTTCGGTCTAGAGTTTTTTTTCTTCCTCTGGTTGCACATGTGAAATGTTGGTAAAAAATGTTGTAAAACTGATTTAAGTTTGCCTGCATTTAAAGTCCCCAGCCACTAGGAGTGCTGCTTCTGGGTAAGCATTTTCTTGTTTGCTTATGGCCTTATAGAGTTGGTTGAGTGCGGTCTTAGTGCCACTATTGGTCTGTGGTGGTAAATAGATGGCTACAAATAATATAGATGACAATTAACTATATTTGTAGATAGTGTGGTCTACAGCTTATCATAAGGTACTCTACCTCAGGCGAGCAATACCTTGAGTCTTCTTTAACCTGTTGAGTGTAGGGGGCAGTATTTTGATGTTTGGATGAAAAATGTACCCAAATGAAACTGCCTATTTTTCAGGCACAGAATCTAGAATATGCATATAATTGTCAGATTAGGATAGAAAACACTCTAAGTTTCCAAACCTACAAAAATATTGGAAAATCCAACCAGGATCTGCCTAAGAGAAAAACATCTTCCCGTTCCATTGCATGCCTTCCCTCCATTTAAAGGGATATCAACCATATTCCTTTCCCTATGGTGTCCACATGGTGTGAACAGTCTTTAGACATAGTTTCAGGCTTTTATTCAGAAAAATTAGCGAGAATGTTCACATTGCGTCAGTGGATGGCTGGGTGCATGCGCAACAGCTTGTAACAGACATGTTCTCTCTCTCACCTATTGAAAAATCTACGGTCCGGTTGAAATATTATCGATTACTTATTGTAAAAACAACCTGAAGATTTATTATAACAAACATGTGAAAACATATTTTGAAATTTGACACACCAGGTGGATTAACAACAAGCTAAACTGTGTTTTGCTATATTGCACTTGTGATTTCATGAAATGTTTATATTTTTAGTAATTTAATTTGAATTTGGCGCTCTGTAATTCTGCGGATGTTGATCCCTGTTCTGCCCTTGTTACACCCTGATCTGTTTCACCTGTCTTTGTGATTGTCTCTACCCCACTCCAGGTGTCGCCGATCTTCCTCATTATACCCTGTGAATTTATACCTATGTTCTTTGTTTGTCATTTGCCAGTTAGTCTTGTTTGTCAAGCCAAACAGCGTTTTTGTGTCAGCTCCTGCTTTTCCCCAGTTTCTCTTTTCTCGTCCTCCTGGTTTTTGGCCCTTGCCTGTCCTGACCCTGTATCCACCTGCCTGATCACTCTGCCCACCCCTGACCCTGAGCCTGCCATCTTGTACCTATGCCCCACCTCTGGATTACCGACCTCTGCCTGACCTGACCCTGAGTCTGCCTGCCGTCCTGCACGTTTGCCCCTGTTGCTGTAATAAGCATTGTTACTTCGACACGGTCTGCATCTGAGTCTTACCTTGATACCTGATAGCCGGTGCATTGAAAATCCCTCCAGCTCTATATTATCTCTGTCGTTGTTCAGACACGACTCGGTGAAACATTAGATATTACAGTTCTTAATGTCCCGTTGGTAGGATAATCGTAATCGTAGGTAATCCATTTTATTTTCCAATGGTTGCGTGTTAGCTAGTAGAATGGACAGCAGTGGGAGTTTACTCGCTCGCCTACGGATTATCAAAAGGCAGCCCGATCTGATTCCACTTTTCCAAGGTATTTTCTTCAAGCAAATGACAGGGATTTGGGCCTGTTCCCAGGAGAGCAGTATATCTTTCTCGTCGGACTCATTAAAAGAAAAAGCTTCTTCCAGTTTGTGGTGAGTAATTCCTGTTCTGATGTCCAGAAGTTATTTTCGGTAGCAGCAACATTATGTATAAAATAAGTTTAAAAAATAAGTCACCAACAATGCAAAAAAATATATAGTTACTATAGTTACGGGCATGTAAAACGTCAGACATCTTCTTCATCTCCATCTTCCAGACTCATGACCAATACCAGAGCTCCATCCCCTTTACAGCCCATAGGAGCTATGTGAGAGCTCCTGTTCCAGAGCTCCTGTTCCAGAACCAACATCAGAGAGAGAGAGAGACAAACGCACAGCCCCAAAGCTCAACCCATCAACACCTCAACCCCCACACAAAACTACAGCCTGTGTCAGAGCCTAGGGCTATTTAAGCCTCATGACCAGTGGAGGTAGTCTTCTGCCAAAAGAAAACCTTAAACCACAGAGTGGCAGAGCCTTCTAACCTCCAGTCCATAGCCCTGGGCTAGAGGAGAGCACGAGGCCCTGCTCAAAAATCCACACACACTAGTGCAAACACACAAACACATGTGAGCAAGCATGCACACACACACACACAAAAAGGCTTTGTTTGTTAGATTAATAGGCACTGTCTCTGTGGTCAGTAAGTGCTTCAGGGAATTCCCAAAAGGCTGCAGTATTTTGTGTGTGTCACTTCCCTCGCCCCTCACTGCCATCTATAATGCCTGAAGGGCCAACCCATCATCCTGGAGATCACTATGGTGATGGCTAAAGAGGCCGCCATGGATATCACTATGGTGATGGCTAAAGACACCGCCAAGGAGATCATTATGGTGATGGCTAAAGAGGCCGCCAAGGAGATCACTACAGTGATGGCTAAAGACACCGCCAAAGAGATCATTATGGTGATGGCTAAAGACACCGCCAAGGAGATCATTATGGTGATGGCTAAAGAGGCCGCCAAGGAGATCACTACGGTGATGGCTAAAGACACCACCAAGGAGATCACTATGGTGATGGCTAAAGACACCACCAAGGAGATCACTACGGTGATGGCTAAAGACACCGCCAAGGAGATAACTACGGTGATGGCTAAAGACACCACCAAGGAGATCACTATGGTGATGGCTAAAGACACCACCAAGGAGATCACTACGGTGATGGCTAAAGACACCACCAAGGAGATCACTACAGTGATGGCTAAAGACACCACCAAGGAGATCACTACGGTGATGGCTAAAGACACCGCCAAGGAGATCACTACGGTGATGGCTAAAGACACCACCAAGGAGATCACTACAGTGATGGCTAAAGACACCACCAAGGAGATCACTACGGTGATGGCTAAAGACACCGCCAAGGAGATCACTACGGTGATGGCTAAAGACACCGCCAAGGAGATCACTACGGTGATGGCTAAAGACACCGCCAAGGAGATCACTACGGTGATGGCTAAAGATACCGGCAAGGAGATCACTACGGTGATGGCTAAAGACACGACCAAGGAGATCACTACGGTGATGGCTAAAGACACCGCCAAGGAGATCACTACGGTGATGGCTAAAGACACAGCCAAGGAGATCACTACGGTGATGGCTAAAGACACCACCAAGGAGATCACTACGGTGATGGCTAATGACACCGCCAAGGAGATCACTATGGTGATGGCTAAAGACACCACCAAGGAGATCACTACGGTGATGGCTAAAGACACCGCCAAGGAGATCACTACGGTGATGGCTAAAGACACCGCCAAGGAGATCACTACGGTGATGGCTAAAGACACTGCCAAGGAGATCACTACGGTGATGGCTAAGGACACCACCAAGGAGATCACTACGGTGATGGCTAAAGACGTCACCAAGGAGATCACTACGGTGATGGCTAAAGACACTGCCAAGGAGATCACTACGGTGATGGCTAAAGACACCGCCAAGGAGATCACTACGGTGATGGCTAAAGACACCGCCAAGGAGATCACTACGGTGATGGCGAAAGACACCGCCAAGGAGATCACTACGGTGATGGCTAAAGACACCGCTTTTCTACCTAACCACTTACCATCAATTTGTATAGCAGACCTTCAAGCAAAATTGAGTCGAAGGCTTTTTTGAAATCAACAAAGCATGAGAAGACTTTGCCTTTGTTTTGGTTTGTTTGTTTGTCAATTAGGGTGTGCAGGGTGAATACGTGGTCTGCCGTATGATCATTTGGTAAAAAGCCAATTTGATATTTACTCAGTACATTGTTTTCACTGAGGAAATGTACAAGTCCGCTGTTAATGATAATGCAGAGGATTTTTTCAAGGTTGTTGGTAACGCTTATCCCACGGTAGTTATTGGGGTCAAATTTGTCTCCACTTTTGTGGATTGGGGTGATCAGTCCTTGGTCCCAAATACTGGGGAAGATGCCAGCTCTAAGGATGATGGTAAAGAGTTTTAGTATAACCAATTGGAATTTGTTCTCTGTACATTTTATAATTTCATTGAGGATACCATCGACAACACATGCCTTTCTGGGTTGGAGGGTTTGTATTTTGTCCTGTAGTTCATTCAAGGTAATTGGAGAATCCAGTGGGTTCTGGTAGTCTCTAATAGTTGATTATAAGATTTGTATTTGATCATGTATATGATTTTGCTGTTTATTCTTTGTTTTAGAGCCAAACAGATTGGAGAAGTGGTTTACCCATGCATCTCCATTTGTTTTCCAATTATCTCAGAAGTGTATGGATTCTTCAGTTACAATGAGCTGATTTCTGATGTGCTGTTCCTTCTTTTTCCATAGTGTATTTCAGTATTGTTTTAGTGATTCACCACAGTGGAGGAGTAGACATAGGTTTTCTTGGACTCTATGTTTTTGGTTGGATAGGTTTCTCAATTTATTTCTTAGGTTTGTGCATTTTTCATCAAACCATTTGTCATTGTTGTTCATTTTCTTTGCTTTTTCTTCAGTCAAATATACTGTTCACATTTTCTATTGCCAAATTTACACCTACGCTATTACAGTGGAATGTTTTGTCGAGGAAGTTGTCTAGAAGGAATTGAATTTGTTGTTACCTAATTGTTTTTTGGTAGGTTTCCACAATAAATTCCTTCCATCACTAGCATTTCTTAATATTACTCAGTTCCTTTGGCTTTGATGCCTCATGATTGAGTATTGCTCTGGTCAGGTAGACCGTGATATTGCTGTGGTCTGATAGGGGTGTCAGGGGGCTGACAGTGAACGCTCTGAGAGACTCTGGGTTGAGGTCGGTGATAAAGTAGTCTCTCTCTCTCTCTCTCTCTCTCTCTCTCTCTCTCTCTCTCTCTCTCTCTCCCTCTCTCTCTCTCTCTCTCTCACTATTCAATTCAGTTCAAGGGGCTTCATTGGCATGGGAAGCAAGTTAAATAGATAATAAGCAAAAGTGAAATAAACAATATAAAGTGAACAGTAAACATTACACTCACACAAGTTCCTAAAGAATAAAGACATGTCAAATGTTATATTATCTCTCTCTCTCTCTCTCTTTTCTCTCTCTCTTCCTTATCTCACACCCTCTCTCCGTCACTCCCTCTCTGCACTCCCTCTCTGCAGTTGAAGCAGAATGTGTTTATGTGATAGTGAAGTGTTCATAGAGAAAGTGGCTGTGAAAAATGTCCAAATCATCCCTAATAAAATGATGAATATCTAAATCAGTCACACTCACACAGTTACACACACACACATACACACACACGCACACGCACATGCATACGCACACGCACACACACACACACACACACACACACACACACACACACACACACACACACACACACACACACACACACACACACACACACACACACACACACACACACGCACACACACACACACACACAAAAACAGTTACAAATCTCCCCACCCACAGACACGCATCCTCTATCCACCTGTAGGGATGTCACACTGACATATTCCATATGCCTGGCAGTTGGCAGACCGTACCCAACACACATATACTTGCCTATCGGCATGCCAAAGGTTGAGATGGAAAGATGTGACACAACCCGCCCACTCTTTTTCCCTTTCCCAACAGACTGCGAATTACAAGATGACACTCCAGAGGGCCGTTAAATGGCAGAACATCCACTTCCAATGTTCTATCCAGGACAGAACGGCACTGTAACAGTAGGTGCCCGCCAAATGGCTCACCCTGCTCTAAATGGACAGAATCCAGATCAGTCATATGGAATCAGAAGAACATTCTTGTTAACACCAACAACATAGCTTTTTGGTAGAAATCGTTCAATAAGGTTCTAGGATGGGAGGCTGATGCATGCTCTGGTCATTGTGTGCTGTATTTCAAGGAGATCATATCATATTTTGTATCATTATGTCGGGCTCGTTATGCCCTGAACATTTACCCTCCCTTCCCGGTTATACAAAGGATTTATCCATCACTAATGGAACAATATTAATTTTATTAAGGAATGGTACTCTCTTCCCTGGGGCTGGGGCACATTATGGTAAGAGAGACCACATATTTTTTAGGCCAATCAGGCAAGAAGCTTCAGCACCTACTGTGGGGCAGGTGTCCATTCACTGTCCATTCAAACGGAACTATAAAAGGGTGGAACTGAACTATAAAAGGGTGGAACTGAACTATAAAAGGGTGGAACTGAACTGTAAAAGGGTGGAACTGAACTATAAAGTTGTGTAACTGATCTGTAAAAGAGTGTAACTGAACTGTAAAAGGGTGGAACGGAACTATAAAGGTGTGTAACTGATCTGTAAAAGGGTGTAACTGAACTGTAAAAGGGTGGAACTGAACTATAAAGGTGTGTAACTGAACTGTAAAAGGGTGTAACTGAACTGTAAAAAGTTGGAACTGAACTATAAAAGGGTGGAACTGAACTCTAAAAGCATGGACCTGAACTATAAAGGTGTGGACCTGAACTATAAAGGTGTGTAACTGAACTGTAAAAGGGTGTAACTGAACTGTAAAAGGGTGGAACTGAACTATAAAGGTGTGTAACTGACCTGTAAAAGGGTGTAACTGAACTGTACAAGTTTGGAACTGAATTATAAGGTCTGGAACTGAACTGTAAAAGCATAGAACTGAAAAGTAAAAGTGTGGAACTGAACTGTAAAAGTTTGGAACTGAATTATAAGGTCTGGAACTGAACTTTAAAAGCGTGGAACTGAATTATGAAGGTGTGGAACTGAACTATAAAAGCGTGGAGTGAACAACAGCTACGACCGACTGAAATCCTTCTGCTGCTCAGACATCAGTGTAGTTGGTAAACGGAAAGCACCCCTTGCTTATTGATCCCCCCCGATCTCAATGACTAAAGGCCAAACACCTACTGTATATTTGAATTAGAGCAATTGTTCTCTGCTCTCAATTCGAACTCAGTTGGACAAAGACAGCAACCTGGAACGGTTTGAAAAGGGACCTTCTCACTTTTTCACACTGAAAACACGTCTGGGAATCCGAGAAATTAGAGCTACTATGGAATTCCACATTCAATCATTTTCTCATTACTTTATTCCCTATTGGTGTGAGGAAACTGTGAACCTAAATACTACTTAGGTTATCTCTCTCTTAAATTCCCTGCTTTGTATCACTTAGAATCATAGTGAAAATGCTGCTTGTCATGATCCCTGTGAGTTAAAAGAAAGCATGCTCTTCTTTCCCCTCTCCCGTCCCCTAGCTAACTACTTCATCAGCAATTATCACCTTGCCATAATCTGTCATTTATCCTGTATACTGTAGTATGACCACAGAGTCATTTATCCTGTATACTGTAGTATAACCATACTGAGTCATGTATCCTGTATACTGTAGTATGACCATACTGAGTCATTTATCCTGTATACTGTAGTATAACCATACTGAGTCATGTATCCTGTATACTATAGTATGACCATACTGAGTCATTTATCCTGTATACTGTAGTATAACCATACTGAGTCATGTATCCTGTATACTGTAGTATGACCATACTGAGTCATTTATCCTGTATAATGTTGTATAACCATACTGAGTCATGTATCCTGTATACTGTAGTATGACCATACTGAGTCATGTATCCTGTATACTGTAGTATGACCATACTGAGTCATTTATCCTGTATACTGTAGTATAACCATACTGAGTCATGTATCCTGTATACTATAGTATGACCATACTGAGTCATTTATCCTGTATACTGTAGTATAACCATACTGAGTCATGTATCCTGTATACTGTAGTATGACCATACTGAGTCATTTATCCTGTATAATGTTGTATAACCACACTGAGTCATTTATCCTGTATACTGTAGTATAACCATACTGAGACATGTATCCTGTATACTGTAGTATGACCATACTGAGTCATTTATCCTGTATAATGTTGTATAACCATACTGAGTCATTTATCCTGTATACTGTAGTATAACCATACTGAGTCATTTATCCTGTATACTATAGTATGACCACACTGAGTCATTTATCCTGTATACTATAGTATGACCATACTGAGTCATTTATCCTGTATACTATAGTATGACCATACTGAGTCATTTATCCTGTATACTCTAGTATGACCATACTGAGTCATTTATCCTGTATACTATAGTATAACCATACTGAGTCATGTATCCTGTATAATGTTGTATAACCATACTGAGTCATTTATCCTGTATACTGTAGTATAACCATACTGAGTCATTTATCCTGTATACTATAGTATGACCACACTGAGTCATTTATCCTGTATACTATAGTATGACCATACTGAGTCATTTATCCTGTATACTATAGTATGACCATACTGAGTCATTTATCCTGTATACTCTAGTATGACCATACTGAGTTTTTTATCCTGTATACTATAGTATAACCATACTGAGTCATGTATCCTGTATACTATAGTATGACCATACTGAGTCATTTATCCTGTATACTCTAGTATGACTGTATTTTTTTGTATAATACATTTATTTTTTATAAAATATTATCACTGTCTCTGAGATTTTGAATCCAAACTGTAATTTAAAAAAATATTTAGATTATAAATGTCATACTTGTGTTATGGTTTATAACTACTTGCTAAGAACATTTCCTATCAACCTAAATTATAGGTGGTGCCCCGTTTACCGTAGAATAAAGAAAAATCCAGATTTATATTCCACAATTAATTCCCAAATGAATAAGACATCCTCATAACGTTAGAACACTCCTCTACACACCATAAGCACATTGATATACAGCACATAGCAAAACAGTACAATGGTCGTGAACACACACACACACACACACACACACACACACACACACACACACACACACACACACACACACACATACACACACACACACACACACACATACACAAATACACACACACACACACACACACATACACACACACACACATACACAAATACACACACACACACACACACACATACACACACACACACACACATACACAAATACACACACACACACACACACGCACACACACACACACACACACACACACATACACACATACACACACACATACACACACATACACACACACACACACACACACATACACAAATACACACACACACACACACACACACATACACACACACACACAAACATACACAAATACACACACACACACACACACACACATACACACACACACACACACACACATACACACACACACACATACACAAATACACACACACACACACACACACACACACACACATACACACACACACACACACACACACACATACACACACACACACACACACACACACACACACATACACACACACACACACACACACATACACACACAAACACAAAACACACGCAAGAACACACACATGGTCGTGAACAAACACACACGCAAACACAAATAAACACACACACGCACGCACTCAAGCATGCACACACACGCACACGCGCATGCATGCGCACGTGCACACGCACACACTACTCAGAGACATCTCCCAGAATGATGCTGTTTTGGGAGAGTTTGTATTGATTGCCACGAGTCAGCATGTCATCCATAACAAGCACACCGCGATACGGCTGTCAGATATAGAGAGGTGTGTGTGTGTGTGTGTGTGTGTGTGTGTGTGTGTGTGTGTGTGTGTGTGTGTGTGTGTGTGTGTGTGTGTGTGTGTGTGTGTGTGTGTGTGTGTGTGTGTGTGTGTGTGTGTGTGTGTGTGTGTGTGTGTGTCTGTGTCTGGAATATAATCTGTCTGGTATGTTTTCATCTACCTACCCAAACCTCTTTTTCTATCGAAGGAAAGTAAATGAAAGGAGGAAAGTAAACCATGGCCAACGGGATTGAAACCCAGTCCTGTAGTTAATGATGAAACCCAGTCCTGTAGTTAATGATGGAACCCAGTCCTGTAGTTAATGATGAAACCCAGTCCTGTAGTTAATGATGGAACCCAGTCCTGTAGTTAATGATGAAACCCAGTCCTGTAGTTAATGATGGAACCCAGTCCTGTAGCTAATGATGAAACCCAGTCCTGTAGTTAATGATGGAACCCAGTCCTGTAGTTAATGATGAAACCCAGTCCTGTAGTTAATGATGGAACCCAGTCCTGTAGTTAATGATGAAACCCAGTCCTGTAGTTAATGATGGATTGAAACCCAGTCCTGTAGTTAATGATGGATTGAAACCCAGTCCTGTAGTTAATGATGAAACCCAGTCCTGTAGTTAATGATGAAACCCAGTCCTGTAGTTAATGATGGATTGAAACCCAGTCCTGTAGTAAATGATGAAACCCAGTCCTGTAGTTAATGATGGATTGAAACCCAGTCCTGTAATTAATGATGGATTGAAACCCAGTCCTGTAGTTAATGATAAAACCCAGTCCTGTAGTTAATGATGAAACCCAGTCCTGTAGTTAATGATGGATTGAAACCCAGTCCTGTAGTTAATGATGGATTGAAACCCAGTCCTGTAGTTAATGATGGATTGAAACCCAGTCCTGTAGTTAATGATGAAACCCAGTCCTGTAGTTAATGATGAAACCCAGTCCTGTAATTAATGATGGAATGAAACCCAGTCCTGTAATTAATGATGGATTGAAACCCAGTCCTGTAATTAATGATGGAATGAAACCCAGTCCTGTAGTTAATGATGAAACCCAGTCCTGTAATTAATGATGTATTGAAACCCAGTCCTGTAGTTAATGATGAAACCCAGTCCTGTAATTAATGATGGATTGAAACCCAGTCCTGTAGTTAATGATGTATTGAAACCCAGTCCTGTAGCTAATGATGAAACCCAGTCCTGTAGTTAATGATGAAACCCAGTCCTGTAGTTAATGATGTAACCCAGTCCTGTAGTAAATGATGTATTGAAACCCAGTCCTGTAGTTAATGATGAAACCCAGTCCTGTAGTTAATGATGAAACCCAGTCATGTAGTAAATGATGGATTGAAACCCAGTCCTGTAGTTAATGATGAAACCCAGTCCTGTAATTAATGATGAAACCCAGTCCTGTAGTTAATGATGAAACCCAGTCCTGTAGTTAATGATGAAACCCAGTCCTGTAGTTAATGATGGATTGAAACCCAGTCCTGTAGTTAATGATGAAACCCAGTCCTGTAGTTAATGATGAAACCCAGTCCTGTAGTTAATGATGGATTGAAACCCAGTCCTGTAGTAAATGATGAAACCCAGTCCTGTAGTTAATGATGGATTGAAACCCAGTCCTGTAATTAATGATGGATTGAAACCCAGTCCTGTAGTTAATGATAAAACCCAGTCCTGTAGTTAATGATGAAACCCAGTCCTGTAGTTAATGATGGATTGAAACCCAGTCCTGTAGTTAATGATGGATTGAAACCCAGTCCTGTAGTTAATGATGGATTGAAACCCAGTCCTGTAGTTAATGATGAAACCCAGTCCTGTAGTTAATGATGAAACCCAGTCCTGTAATTAATGATGGAATGAAACCCAGTCCTGTAATTAATGATGGATTGAAACCCAGTCCTGTAATTAATGATGGAATGAAACCCAGTCCTGTAGTTAATGATGAAACCCAGTCCTGTAATTAATGATGTATTGAAACCCAGTCCTGTAGTTAATGATGAAACCCAGTCCTGTAATTAATGATGGATTGAAACCCAGTCCTGTAGTTAATGATGTATTGAAACCCAGTCCTGTAGCTAATGATGAAACCCAGTCCTGTAGTTAATGATGAAACCCAGTCCTGTAGTTAATGATGTAACCCAGTCCTGTAGTAAATGATGTATTGAAACCCAGTCCTGTAGTTAATGATGAAACCCAGTCCTGTAGTTAATGATGAAACCCAGTCATGTAGTAAATGATGGATTGAAACCCAGTCCTGTAGTTAATGATGAAACCCAGTCCTGTAATTAATGATGAAACCCAGTCCTGTAGTTAATGATGAAACCCAGTCCTGTAGTTAATGATGAAACCCAGTCCTGTAGTTAATGATGGATTGAAACCCAGTCCTGTAGTTAATGATGAAACCCAGTCCTGTAGTTAATGATGGATTGAAACCCAGTCCTGTAATTAATGATGGATTGAAACCCAGTCCTGTAGTTAATGATGAAACCCAGTCCTGTAGTTAATGATGAAACCCAGTCCTGTAGTTAATGATGGATTGAAACCCAGTCCTGTAGTTAATGATGGATTGAAACCCAGTTCTGTAGTTATCGATGAAACCCAGTCCTGTAGTTAATGATGGATTGAAACCCAGTCCTGTAGTAAATGATGAAACCCAGTCCTGTAGTTAATGATGGATTGAAACCCAGTCCTGTAATTAATGATGGATTGAAACCCAGTCCTGTAGTTAATGATGAAACCCAGTCCTGTAGTTAATGATGAAACCCAGTCCTGTAGTTAATGATGGATTGAAACCCAGTCCTGTAGTTAATGATGGATTGAAACCCAGTCCTGTAGTTAATGATGGATTGAAACCCAGTCCTGTAGTTAATGATGAAACCCAGTCCTGTAGTTAATGATGGAATGAAACCCAGTCCTGTAGTTAATGATGGATTGAAACCTAGTCCTGAAGTTAATGATGGATTGAAACCCAGTCCTGTAGTTAATGATGAAACCCAGTCCTGTAGTTAATGATGAAACCCAGTCCTGTAATTAATGATGGAATGAAACCCAGTCCTGTAATTAATGATGAAACCCAGTCCTGTAGTTAATGATGAAACCCAGTCCTGTAGTTAATGATGTAACCCAGTCCTGTAGTAAATGATGTATTGAAACCCAGTCCTGTAGTTAATGATGAAACCCAGTCCTGTAGTTAATGATGAAACCCAGTCCTGTAGTTAATGATGTAACCCAGTCCTGTAGTAAATGATGTATTGAAACCCAGTCCTGTAGTTAATGATGAAACCCAGTCCTGTAGTTAATGATGAAACCCAGTCATGTAGTAAATGATGGATTGAAACCCAGTCCTGTAGTTAATGATGAAACCCAGTCCTGTAATTAATGATGAAACCCAGTCCTGTAGTTAATGATGAAACCCAGTCCTGTAGTTAATGATGAAACCCAGTCCTGTAGTTAATGATGGATTGAAACCCAGTCCTGTAGTTAATGATGAAACCCAGTCCTGTAGTTAATGATGGATTGAAACCCAGTCCTGTAATTAATGATGGATTGAAACCCAGTCCTGTAATTAATGATGGATTGAAACCCAGTCCTGTAATTAATGATGGAATGAAACCCAGTCCTGTAGTTAATGATGAAACCCAGTCCTGTAATTAATGATGTATTGAAACCCAGTCCTGTAGTTAATGATGAAACCCAGTCCTGTAATTAATGATGGATTGAAACCCAGTCCTGTAGTTAATGATGTATTGAAACCCAGTCCTGTAGTTAATGATGAAACCCAGTCCTGTAGTTAATGATGAAACCCAGTCCTGTAGTTAATGATGTAACCCAGTCCTGTAGTAAATGATGTATTGAAACCCAGTCCTGTAGTTAATGATGAAACCCAGTCCTGTAGTTAATGATGAAACCCAGTCATGTAGTAAATGATGGATTGAAACCCAGTCCTGTAGTTAATGATGAAACCCAGTCCTGTAATTAATGATGAAACCCAGTCCTGTAGTTAATGATGAAACCCAGTCCTGTAGTTAATGATGAAACCCAGTCCTGTAGTTAATGATGGATTGAAACCCAGTCCTGTAGTTAATGATGAAACCCAGTCCTGTAGTTAATGATGGATTGAAACCCAGTCCTGTAATTAATGATGGATTGAAACCCAGTCCTGTAGTTAATGATGGATTGAAACCCAGTCCTGTAGTTAATGATGAAACCCAGTCCTGTAGTTAATGATGGATTGAAACCCAGTTCTGTAGTTAATGATGAAACCCAGTCCTGTAGTTAATGATGGATTGAAACCCAGTCCTGTAGTAAATGATGAAACCCAGTCCTGTAGTTAATGATGGATTGAAACCCAGTCCTGTAATTAATGATGGATTGAAACCCAGTCCTGTAGTTAATGATGAAACCCAGTCCTGTAGTTAATGATGAAACCCAGTCCTGTAGTTAATGATGGATTGAAACCCAGTCCTGTAGTTAATGATGGATTGAAACCCAGTCCTGTAGTTAATGATGGATTGAAACCCAGTTCTGTAGTTAATGATGAAACCCAGTCCTGTAGTTAATGATGGATTGAAACCCAGTCCTGTAGTAAATGATGAAACCCAGTCCTGTAGTTAATGATGGATTGAAACCCAGTCCTGTAATTAATGATGGATTGAAACCCAGTCCTGTAGTTAATGATGAAACCCAGTCCTGTAGTTAATGATGAAACCCAGTCCTGTAGTTAATGATGGATTGAAACCCAGTCCTGTAGTTAATGATGAAACCCAGTCCTGTAGTTAATGATGGAATGAAACCCAGTCCTGTAGTTAATGATGGATTGAAACCTAGTCCTGTAGTTAATGATGGATTGAAACCCAGTCCTGTAGTAAATGATGAAACCCAGTCCTGTAGTTAATGATGGATTGAAACCCAGTCCTGTAATTAATGATGGATTGAAACCCAGTCCTGTAGTTAATGATGAAACCCAGTCCTGTAGTTAATGATGAAACCCAGTCCTGTAGTTAATGATGGATTGAAACCCAGTCCTGTAGTTAATGATGGATTGAAACCCAGTCCTCTAGTTAATGATGGATTGAAACCCAGTCCTGTAGTTAATGATGAAACCCAGTCCTGTAGTTAATGATGGAATGAAACCCAGTCCTGTAGTTAATGATGGATTGAAACCTAGTCCTGTAGTTAATGATGGATTTAAACCCAGTCCTGTAGTTAATGATGAAACCCAGTCCTGTAGTTAATGATGAAACCCAGTCCTGTAATTAATGATGGAATGAAACCCAGTCCTGTAATTAATGATGAAACCCAGTGCTGTAGTTAATGATGAAACCCAGTCCTGTAGTTAATGATGTAACCCAGTCCTGTAGTAAATGATGTATTGAAACCCAGTCCTGTAGTTAATGATGAAACCCAGTCCTGTAGTTAATGATGAAACCCAGTCCTGTAGTTAATGATGTAACCCAGTCCTGTAGTAAATGATGTATTGAAACCCAGTCCTGTAGTTAATGATGAAACCCAGTCCTGTAGTTAATGATGAAACCCAGTCATGTAGTAAATGATGGATTGAAACCCAGTCCTGTAGTTAATGATGAAACCCAGTCCTGTAATTAATGATGAAACCCAGTCCTGTAATTAATGATGAAACCCAGTCCTGTAGTTAATGATGAAACCCAGTCCTGTAGTTAATGATGGATTGAAACCCAGTCCTGTAGTTAATGATGGATTGAAACCCAGTCCTGTAGTTAATGATGGATTGAAACCCAGTTCTGTAGTTAATGATGAAACCCAGTCCTGTAGTTAATGATGGATTGAAACCCAGTCCTGTAGTAAATGATGAAACCCAGTCCTGTAGTTAATGATGGATTGAAACCCAGTCCTGTAATTAATGATGGATTGAAACCCAGTCCTGTAGTTAATGATGAAACCCAGTCCTGTAGTTAATGATGAAACCCAGTCCTGTAGTTAATGATGGATTGAAACCCAGTCCTGTAGTTAATGATGAAACCCAGTCCTGTAGTTAATGATGGAATGAAACCCAGTCCTGTAGTTAATGATGGATTGAAACCTAGTCCTGTAGTTAATGATGGATTGAAACCCAGTCCTGTAGTAAATGATGAAACCCAGTCCTGTAGTTAATGATGGATTGAAACCCAGTCCTGTAATTAATGATGGATTGAAACCCAGTCCTGTAGTTAATGATGAAACCCAGTCCTGTAGTTAATGATGAAACCCAGTCCTGTAGTTAATGATGGATTGAAACCCAGTCCTGTAGTTAATGATGGATTGAAACCCAGTCCTCTAGTTAATGATGGATTGAAACCCAGTCCTGTAGTTAATGATGAAACCCAGTCCTGTAGTTAATGATGGAATGAAACCCAGTCCTGTAGTTAATGATGGATTGAAACCTAGTCCTGTAGTTAATGATGGATTTAAACCCAGTCCTGTAGTTAATGATGAAACCCAGTCCTGTAGTTAATGATGAAACCCAGTCCTGTAATTAATGATGGAATGAAACCCAGTCCTGTAATTAATGATGAAACCCAGTGCTGTAGTTAATGATGAAACCCAGTCCTGTAGTTAATGATGTAACCCAGTCCTGTAGTAAATGATGTATTGAAACCCAGTCCTGTAGTTAATGATGAAACCCAGTCCTGTAGTTAATGATGAAACCCAGTCCTGTAGTTAATGATGTAACCCAGTCCTGTAGTTAATGATGTAACCCAGTCCTGTAGTAAATGATGTATTGAAACCCAGTCCTGTAGTTAATGATGAAACCCAGTCCTGTAGTTAATGATGAAACCCAGTCATGTAGTAAATGATGGATTGAAACCCAGTCCTGTAGTTAATGATGAAACCCAGTCCTGTAATTAATGATGAAACCCAGTCCTGTAATTAATGATGAAACCCAGTCCTGTAGTTAATGATGAAACCCAGTCCTGTAGTTAATGATGGATTGAAACCCAGTCCTGTAGTTAATGATGAAACCCAGTCCTGTAGTTAATGATGGCTGGAAACCCAGTCCTGTAATTAATGATGGATTGAAACCCAGTCCTGTAGTTAATGATGAAACCCAGTCCTGTAGTTAATGATGGATTGAAACCCAGTCCTGTAGTTAATGATGGATTGAAACCCAGTCCTGTAGTTAATGATGGATTGAAACCCAGTCCTGTAGTTAATGATGAAACCCAGTCCTGTAGTTAATGATGGAATGAAACCCAGTCCTGTAGTTAATGATGGATTGAAACCTAGTTCTGTAGTTAATGATGGATTGAAACCCAGTCCTGTAGTTAATGATGAAACCCAGTCCTGTAGTTAATGATGAAACCCAGTCCTGTAATTAATGATGGAATGAAACCCAGTCCTGTAATTAATGATGGATTGAAACCCAGTCCTGTAATTAATGATGGAATGAAACCCAGTCCTGTAGTTAATGATGAAACCAAGTCCTGTAATTAATGATGGATTGAAACCCAGTCCTGTAGTTAATGATGAAACCCAGTCCTGTATTTAATGATGGAATGAAACCCAGTCCTGTAGTTAATGATGTATTGAAACCCAGTCCTGTAGTTAATGATGAAACCCAGTCCTGTAGTTAATGATGGATTGAAACCCAGTCCTGTAGTTAATGATGGATTGAAACCCAGTTCTGTAGTTAATGATGAAACCCAGTCCTGTAGTTAATGATGGATTGAAACCCAGTCCTGTAGTAAATGATGAAACCCAGTCCTGTAGTTAATGATGGATTGAAACCCAGTCCTGTAATTAATGATGGATTGAAACCCAGTCCTGTAGTTAATGATGAAACCCAGTCCTGTAGTTAATGATGGATTGAAACCCAGTCCTGTAGTTAATGATGAAACCCAGTCCTGTAGTTAATGATGGATTGAAACCCAGTCCTGTAGTTAATGATGGATTGAAACCCAGTTCTGTAGTTAATGATGAAACCCAGTCCTGTAGTTAATGATGGATTGAAACCCAGTCCTGTAGTAAATGATGAAACCCAGTCCTGTAGTTAATGATGGATTGAAACCCAGTCCTGTAATTAATGATGGATTGAAACCCAGTCCTGTAGTTAATGATGAAACCCAGTCCTGTAGTTAATGATGAAACCCAGTCCTGTAGTTAATGATGGATTGAAACCCAGTCCTGTAGTTAATGATGGATTGAAACCCAGTCCTGTAGTTAATGATGAAACCCAGTCCTGTAGTTAATGATGGAATGAAACCCAGTCCTGTAGTTAATGATGGATTGAAACCTAGTCCTGTAGTTAATGATGGATTGAAACCCAGTCCTGTAGTTAATGATGAAACCCAGTCCTGTAGTTAATGATGAAACCCAGTCCTGTAATTAATGATGGAATGAAACCCAGTCCTGTAATTAATGATGAAACCCAGTGCTGTAGTTAATGATGAAACCCAGTCCTGTAGTTAATGATGTAACCCAGTCCTGTAGTAAATGATGTATTGAAACCCAGTCCTGTAGTTAATGATGAAACCCAGTCCTGTAGTTAATGATGAAACCCAGTCCTGTAGTTAATGATGTAACCCAGTCCTGTAGTAAATGATGTATTGAAACCCAGTCCTGTAGTTAATGATGAAACCCAGTCCTGTAGTTAATGATGAAACCCAGTCATGTAGTAAATGATGGATTGAAACCCAGTCCTGTAGTTAATGATGAAACCCAGTCCTGTAATTAATGATGAAACCCAGTCCTGTAATTAATGATGAAACCCAGTCCTGTAGTTAATGATGAAACCCAGTCCTGTAGTTAATGATGGATTGAAACCCAGTCCTGTAGTTAATGATGAAACCCAGTCCTGTAGTTAATGATGGCTGGAAACCCAGTCCTGTAATTAATGATGGATTGAAACCCAGTCCTGTAGTTAATGATGAAACCCAGTCCTGTAGTTAATGATGAAACCCAGTCCTGTAGTTAATGATGGATTGAAACCCAGTCCTGTAGTTAATTGATGGATTGAAACCCAGTTCTGTAGTTAATGATGAAACCCAGTCCTGTAGTTAATGATGAAACCCAGTCCTGTAGTTAATGATGGATTGAAACCCAGTCCTGTAGTAAATGATGAAACCCAGTCCTGTAGTTAATGATGGATTGAAACCCAGTCCTGTAATTAATGATGGATTGAAACCCAGTCCTGTAGTTAATGATGAAACCCAGTCCTGTAGTTAATGATGAAACCCAGTCCTGTAGTTAATGATGGTTTGAAACCCAGTCCTGTAGTTAATGATGGATTGAAACCCAGTCCTGTAGTTAATGATGGATTGAAACCCAGTCCTGTAGTTAATGATGAAACCCAGTCCTGTAGTTAATGATGGAATGAAACCCAGTCCTGTAGTTAATGATGGATTGAAACCTAGTTCTGTAGTTAATGATGGATTGAAACCCAGTCCTGTAGTTAATGATGAAACCCAGTCCTGTAGTTAATGATGAAACCCAGTCCTGTAATTAATGATGGAATGAAACCCAGTCCTGTAATTAATGATGGATTGAAACCCAGTCCTGTAATTAATGATGGAATGAAACCCAGTCCTGTAGTTAATGATGAAACCAAGTCCTGTAATTAATGATGGATTGAAACCCAGTCCTGTAGTTAATGATGAAACCCAGTCCTGTATTTAATGATGGAATGAAACCCAGTCCTGTAGTTAATGATGTATTGTAACCCAGTCCTGTAGTTAATGATGAAACCCAGTCCTGTAGTTAATGATGGATTGAAACCCAGTCCTGTAGTTAATGATGGATTGAAACCCAGTTCTGTAGTTAATGATGAAACCCAGTCCTGTAGTTAATGATGGATTGAAACCCAGTCCTGTAGTAAATGATGAAACCCAGTCCTGTAGTTAATGATGGATTGAAACCCAGTCCTGTAATTAATTATGGATTGAAACCCAGTCCTGTAGTTAATGATGAAACCCAGTCCTGTAGTTAATGATGAAACCCAGTCCTGTAGTTAATGATGGATTGAAACCCAGTCCTGTAGTTAATGATGGATTGAAACCCAGTCCTGTAGTTAATGATGGATTGAAACCCAGTCCTGTAGTTAATGATGAAACCCAGTCCTGTAGTTAATGATGGAATGAAACCCAGTCCTGTAGTTAATGATGGATTGAAACCTAGTCCTGTAGTTAATGATGGATTGAAACCCAGTCCTGTAGTTAATGATGAAACCCAGTCCTGTAGTTAATGATGAAACCCAGTCCTGTAATTAATGATGGAATGAAACCCAGTCCTGTAATTAATGATGAAACCCAGTGCTGTAGTTAATGATGAACCCAGTCCTGTAGTTAATGATGTAACCCAGTCCTGTAGTAAATGATGTATTGAAACCCAGTCCTGTAGTTAATGATGAAACCCAGTCCTGTAGTTAATGATGAAACCCAGTCCTGTAGTTAATGATGTAACCCAGTCCTGTAGTAAATGATGTATTGAAACCCAGTCCTGTAGTTAATGATGAAACCCAGTCCTGTAGTTAATGATGAAACCCAGTCATGTAGTAAATGATGGATTGAAACCCAGTCCTGTAGTTAATGATGAAACCCAGTCCTGTAATTAATGATGAAACCCAGTCCTGTAATTAATGATGAAACCCAGTCCTGTAGTTAATGATGAAACCCAGTCCTGTAGTTAATGATGGATTGAAACCCAGTCCTGTAGTTAATGATGAAACCCAGTCCTGTAGTTAATGATGGCTGGAAACCCAGTCCTGTAATTAATGATGGATTGAAACCCAGTCCTGTAGTTAATGATGAAACCCAGTCCTGTAGTTAATGATGAAACCCAGTCCTGTAGTTAATGATGGATTGAAACCCAGTCCTGTAGTTAATGATGGATTGAAACCCAGTTCTGTAGTTAATGATGAAACCCAGTCCTGTAGTTAATGATGAAACCCAGTCCTGTAGTTAATGATGGATTGAAACCCAGTCCTGTAGTAAATGATGAAACCCAGTCCTGTAGTTAATGATGGATTGAAACCCAGTCCTGTAATTAATGATGGATTGAAACCCAGTCCTGTAGTTAATGATGAAACCCAGTCGTGTAGTTAATGATGAAACCCAGTCCTGTAGTTAATGATGGATTGAAACCCAGTCCTGTAGTTAATGATGGATTGAAACCCAGTCCTGTAGTTAAAGATGGATTGAAACCCAGTCCTGTAGTTAATGATGAAACCCAGTCCTGTAGTTAATGATGGAATGAAACCCAGTCCTGTAGTTAATGATGGATTGAAACCTAGTTCTGTAGTTAATGATGGATTGAAACCCAGTCCTGTAGTTAATGATGAAACCCAGTCCTGTAGTTAATGATGAAACCCAGTCCTGTAATTAATGATGGAATGAAACCCAGTCCTGTAATTAATGATGGATTGAAACCCAGTCCTGTAATTAATGATGGAATGAAACCCAGTCCTGTAGTTAATGATGAAACAAAGTCCTGTAATTAATGATGGATTGAAACCCAGTCCTGTAGTTAATGATGAAACCCAGTCCTGTATTTAATGATGGAATGAAACCCAGTCCTGTAGTTAATGATGTATTGAAACCCAGTCCTGTAGTTAATGATGAAACCCAGTCCTGTAATTAATGATGGAATTAAACCCAGTCCTGTAATTAATGATGGATTGAAACCCAGTCCTGTAATTAATGATGGAATGAAACCCAGTCCTGTAGTTAATGATGAAACCCAGTCCTGTAATTAATGATGTATTGAAACCCAGTCCTGTAGTTAATGATGAAACCCAGTCCTGTAATTAATGATGGATTGAAACCCAGTCCTGTAGTATATGATGTATTGAAACCCAGTCCTGTAGTTAATGATGAAACCCAGTCCTGTAGTTAATGATGAAACCCAGTCATGTAGTAAATGATGGATTGAAACCCAGTCCTGTAGTTAATGATGAAACCCAGTCCTGTAGTTAATGATGAAACCCAGTCCTGTAATTCATGATGAAACCCAGTCCTGTAGTTAATGATGAAACCCAGTCCTGTAGTTAATGATGAAACCCAGTCCTGTAATTCATGATGAAACCCAGTCCTGTAGTTAATGATGAAACCCAGTCCTGTAGTTAATGATGGATTGAAACCCAGTCCTGTAGTTAATGATGGATTGAAACCCAGTCCTGTAGTTAATGATGAAACCCAGTCCTGTAGTTAATGATGGAATGAAACCCAGTCCTGTAGTTAATGATGGATTGAAACCTAGTCCTGTAGTTAATGATGGATTGAAACCCAGTCCTGTAGTTAATGATGAAACCCAGTCCTGTAGTTAATGATGAAACCCAGTCCTGTAATTAATGATGGAATGAAACCCAGTCCTGTAATTAATGATGGATTGAAACCCAGTCCTGTAATTAATGATGGAATGAAACCCAGTCCTGTAGTTAATGATGAAACCAAGTCCTGTAATTAATGATGGATTGAAACCCAGTCCTGTAGTTAATGATGAAACCCAGTCCTGTATTTAATGATGGAATGAAACCCAGTCCTGTAGTTAAATGATGTATTGAAACCCAGTCCTGTAGTTAATGATGAAACCCAGTCCTGTAATTAATGATGGAATGAAACCCAGTCCTGTAATTAATGATGGATTGAAACCCAGTCCTGTAATTAATGATGGAATGAAACCCAGTCCTGTAGTTAATGATGAAACCCAGTCCTGTAATTAATGATGTATTGAAACCAAGTCCTGTAGTTAATGATGAAACCCAGTCCTGTAATTAATGATGGATTGAAACCCAGTCCTGTAGTATATGATGTATTGAAACCCAGTCCTGTAGTTAATGATGAAACCCAGTCCTGTAGTTAATGATGAAACCCAGTCATGTAGTAAATGATGGATTGAAACCCAGTCCTGTAGTTAATGATGAAACCCAGTCCTGTAGTTAATGATGAAACCCAGTCCTGTAATTCATGATGAAACCCAGTCCTGTAGTTAATGATGAAACCCAGTCCTGTAGTTAATGATGAAACCCAGTCCTGTAATTCATGATGAAACCCAGTCCTGTAGTTAATGATGAAACCCAGTCCTGTAGTTAATGATGGATTGAAACCCAGTCCTGTAGTTAATGATGAAACCCAGTCCGGTAGTTAATGATGAATGAAACCCAGTCCTGTAGTTAATGATGAAACCCAGTCCTGTAGTTAATGATGAAACCCAGTCCTGTAGTTAATGATGAATGAAACCCAGTCCTGTAGTTAATGATGAAAACCAGTCCTGTAGTTAATGATGTAACTCAGTCCTGTAGTTAATGATGAAAACCAATCTTGTAGTTATTGATGAAATTATATCAGTCCTGTAGTTATTGATGAAACCCAGTCCTGTAGTTAATGATGAAACCCAGTCCTGTAGTTAATGATGAATGAAACCCAGTCCTGTAGTTAATGATGAAAACCAGTCCTGTAGTTAATGATGTAACTCAGTCCTGTAGTTAATGATGAAACCCAATCTTGTAGTTATTGATGAAATTATTACAGTCCTGTAGTTATTGATGAAACCCAGTCCTGTAGTTATTGATGAAACCCAGTCCTGTAATTAATGATGGAATGAAACCCAGTCCTGTAATTAATGATGGATTGAAACCCAGTCCTGTAATTAATGATGGAATGAAACCCAGTCCTGTAGTTAATGATGAAACAAAGTCCTGTAATTAATGATGGATTGAAACCCAGTCCTGTAGTTAATGATGAAACCCAGTCCTGTATTTAATGATGGAATGAAACCCAGTCCTGTAGTTAATGATGTATTGAAACCCAGTCCTGTAGTTAATGATGAAACCCAGTCCTGTAATTAATGATGGAATTAAACCCAGTCCTGTAATTAATGATGGATTGAAACCCAGTCCTGTAATTAATGATGGAATGAAACCCAGTCCTGTAGTTAATGATGAAACCCAGTCCTGTAATTAATGATGTATTGAAACCCAGTCCTGTAGTTAATGATGAAACCCAGTCCTGTAATTAATGATGGATTGAAACCCAGTCCTGTAGTATATGATGTATTGAAACCCAGTCCTGTAGTTAATGATGAAACCCAGTCCTGTAGTTAATGATGAAACCCAGTCATGTAGTAAATGATGGATTGAAACCCAGTCCTGTAGTTAATGATGAAACCCAGTCCTGTAGTTAATGATGAAACCCAGTCCTGTAATTCATGATGAAACCCAGTCCTGTAGTTAATGATGAAACCCAGTCCTGTAGTTAATGATGAAACCCAGTCCTGTAATTCATGATGAAACCCAGTCCTGTAGTTAATGATGAAACCCAGTCCTGTAGTTAATGATGGATTGAAACCCAGTCCTGTAGTTAATGATGGATTGAAACCCAGTCCTGTAGTTAATGATGAAACCCAGTCCTGTAGTTAATGATGGAATGAAACCCAGTCCTGTAGTTAATGATGGATTGAAACCTAGTCCTGTAGTTAATGATGGATTGAAACCCAGTCCTGTAGTTAATGATGAAACCCAGTCCTGTAGTTAATGATGAAACCCAGTCCTGTAATTAATGATGGAATGAAACCCAGTCCTGTAATTAATGATGGATTGAAACCCAGTCCTGTAATTAATGATGGAATGAAACCCAGTCCTGTAGTTAATGATGGATTGAAACCCAGTCCTGTAGTTAATGATGAAACCCAGTCCTGTATTTAATGATGGAATGAAACCCAGTCCTGTAGTTAAATGATGTATTGAAACCCAGTCCTGTAGTTAATGATGAAACCCAGTCCTGTAATTAATGATGGAATGAAACCCAGTCCTGTAATTAATGATGGATTGAAACCCAGTCCTGTAATTAATGATGGAATGAAACCCAGTCCTGTAGTTAATGATGAAACCCAGTCCTGTAATTAATGATGTATTGAAACCAAGTCCTGTAGTTAATGATGAAACCCAGTCCTGTAATTAATGATGGATTGAAACCCAGTCCTGTAGTATATGATGTATTGAAACCCAGTCCTGTAGTTAATGATGAAACCCAGTCCTGTAGTTAATGATGAAACCCAGTCATGTAGTAAATGATGGATTGAAACCCAGTCCTGTAGTTAATGATGAAACCCAGTCCTGTAGTTAATGATGAAACCCAGTCCTGTAATTCATGATGAAACCCAGTCCTGTAGTTAATGATGAAACCCAGTCCTGTAGTTAATGATGAAACCCAGTCCTGTAATTCATGATGAAACCCAGTCCTGTAGTTAATGATGAAACCCAGTCCTGTAGTTAATGATGGATTGAAACCCAGTCCTGTAGTTAATGATGGATTGAAACCCAGTCCTGTAGTTAATGATGAAACCCAGTCCGGTAGTTAATGATGAATGAAACCCAGTCCTGTAGTTAATGATGAAACCCAGTCCTGTAGTTAATGATGAAACCCAGTCCTGTAGTTAATGATGAATGAAACCCAGTCCTGTAGTTAATGATGAAAACCAGTCCTGTAGTTAATGATGTAACTCAGTCCTGTAGTTAATGATGAAAACCAATCTTGTAGTTATTGATGGAATTATATCAGTCCTGTAGTTATTGATGAAACCCAGTCCTGTAGTTATTGATGAAACCCAGTCCTGTAGTTAATGATGAAACCCAGTCCTGTAGTTAATGATGAATGAAACCCAGTCCTGTAGTTAATGATGAAAACCAGTCCTGTAGTTAATGATGTAACTCAGTCCTGTAGTTAATGATGAAACCCAATCTTGTAGTTATTGATGAAATTATTACAGTCCTGTAGTTATTGATGAAACCCAGTCCTGTAGTTATTGATGAAACCCAGTCCTGTAGTTAATGATGTAACTCAGTCCTGTAGTTAATGATGAAAACCAGTCCTGTAGTTATTGATGAAACCCAATCCTGTAGTTATTGATGAAATTATTACAGTCCTGTAGTTATTGATGAAACCCAGTCCTGTAGTTATTGATGAAATTAACCCAGTCCTGTAGTTATTTATGAAACCCAGTCCTGTAGTTAATGATGGAATGAAACCCAGTCCTGTAGTTAATGATGAATTGAAACCCAGTCCTGTAGTTAATGATGAAACCCAGTCCTGTAGTTAATGATGGAATGAAACCCAGTCCTGTAGTTAATGATGAATTGAAACCCAGTCCTGTAGTTAATGATGTAACTCAGTCCTGTAGTTAATGATGGATTGAAACCCAGTCCTGTAGTTAATGATGTAACTCAGTTCTGTAATTAATGATGGAATGAAACCCAGTCCTGTAGTTAATGATGTAACTCAGTCCTGTAGTTAATGATGGATTGAAACCCAGTCCTGTAGTTAATGATGTAACTCAGTCCTGTAATTAATGATGGAATGAAACCCAGTCCTGTAGTTAATGATGTAACTCAGTCCTGTAGTTAATGATGGATTGAAACCCAGTCCTGTAGTTAATGATGAAACCCAGTCCTGTAGTTAATGATGGATTGAAACCCAGTCCTGTAGTTAATGATGAAACCCAGTCCTGTAGTTAATGATGAAACCGAGTCCTGTAGTTAATGATGGATTGAAACCCAGTCCTGTAGTTAATGATGAAACCCAGTCCTGTAGTTAATGATGAAACCGAGTCCTGTAGTTAATGATGTAACCCAGTCCTGTAGTTAATGATGAAACCCAGTCCTGTAGTTAATGATGTAACCCAGTCCTGTAGTTAATGATGGATTGAAACCCAGTCCTGTAATTCATGATGAAACCCAGTCCTGTAGTTAATGATGAAACCCAGTCCTGTAGTTAATGATGAAACCCAGTCCTGTAGTTAATGATGGATTGAAACCCAGTCCTGTAGTTAATGATGAAACCCAGTCCTGTAGTTAATGATGTAACCCAGTCCTGTAGTTAATGATGAAACCCAGTCCTGTAGTTAATGATGAAACCCAGTCCTGTAGTTAATGATGAAACCCAGTCCTGTAGTTAATGATGAAACCCAGTCCTGTAGTTAATGATGAAACCCAGTCCTGTAGTTGTGGATTGAAACCAGTCCTGTAGTTAATGATGAATGAAACCCAGTCCTGTAGTTAATGATGGATTGAAACCCAGTCCTGTAGTTAATGATGAAACCCAGTCCTGTAGTTAATGATGAAACCCAGTCCTGTAGTTAATGATGAAACCCAGTCCTGTAGTTAATGATGAAACCCAGTCCTGTAGTTAATGATGAAACCCAGTCCTGTAGTTAATGATGTATTGAAACCCAGTCCTGTAGTTAATGATGAATGAAATCCAGTCATGTAGTTAATGATGGATTTGAAACCCAGTCCTGTAGTTAATGATGAATGAAACCCAGTCCTGTAGTTAATGATGGATTGAAACCCAGGCCTGTAGTTAATGATGTAACTCAGTCCTGTAATTAATGATGGATTGAAACTCAGTCCTGTAGTTAATGATGAAACCCAGTCCTGTAGTTAATGATGAAACCCAGTCCTGTAGTTAATGATGAAACCCAGTCCTGTAGTTAATGATGAAACCCAGTCCTGTAGTTAATGATGAAACCCAGTCCTGTAGTTAATGATGAAACCCAGTCCTGTAGTTAATGATGAAACCCAGTCCTGTAGTTAATGATGGATTGAAACCCAGTCCTGTAGTTAATGATGAAACCCAGTCCTGTAGTTAATGATGAAACCCAGTCCTGTAGTTAATGATGAAACCCAGTCTTGTAGTTAATGATGAAACCCAGTCCTGTAGTTAATGATGAAACCCAGTCCTGTAGTTAATGATGAATGAAACCCAGTCCTGTAGTTAATGATGGATTGAAACCCAGTCCTGTAGTTAATGATGGATTGAAACCCAGTCCTGTAGTTAATGATGGATTGAAACCCAATCCTGTAGTTAATGATGGATTGAAACCAAGTCCTGTAGTTAATGATGAAACCCAGTCCAGTAGTTAATGATGAAACCAGTCCTGTAGTTAATGATGAAACCCAGTCCTGTAGTTAATGATGAAACCCAGTCCTGTAGTTAATGATGGATTGAAACCCAGTCCTGTAGTTAATGATGGATTGAAACCAAGTCCTGTAGTTAATGATGAAACCCAGTCCAGTAGTTAATGATGAAACCCAGTCCTGTAGTTAATGATGAAACCCAGTCCTGTAGTTAATGATGAAACCCAGTCCTGTAGTTAATGATGGATTGAAACCCAGTCCTGTAGTTAATCATGAATGAAACCCAGTCCTGTAGTTAATGATGTAACTCAGTCCTGTAGTTAATGATGAAACCCAGTCCTGTAGTTAATGATGAAACCCAGTCCTGTAGTTAATGATGGATTGAAACCCAGTCCTGTAGTTAATGATGAAACCCAGTCCTGTAGTTAATGATGAAACCCAGTCCTGTAGTTAATGATGAAACCCAGTCCTGTAGTTAATGATGAAACCCAGTCCTGTAGTTAATGATGAAACCCAGTCCTGTAGTTAATGATGAAACCCAGTCCTGTAGTTAATGATGAAACCCAGTCCTGTAGTTAATGATGAAACCCAGTCCTGTAGTTAATGATGTAACTCAGTCCTGTAGTTAATGATGAAACCCAGTCCTGTAGTTAATGATGAAACCCAATCCTGTAGTTAATGATGGATTGAAACCCAGTCCTGTAGTTAATGATGAATGAAACCCAGTCCTGTAGTTAATGATGTAACTCAGTCCTGTAGTTAATGATGAAACCCAGTCCTGTAGTTAATGATGAAACCCAGTCCTGTAGTTAATGATGGATTGAAACCCAGTCCTGTAGTTAATGATGAAACCCAGTCCTGTAGTTAATGATGAAACCCAGTCCTGTAGTTAATGATGAAACCCAATCCTGTAGTTAATGATAAAACTCAGTCCTGTAGTTAATGATGACTGATGAGTCAAGCCACCCACATTACAAGACAGAAAGAGAGATCCTCTTTTAGTCTGCATGGTATGCAAATTCCTACAAGGCAGCCAATGTATCAAGTAGACTTGTTGACAAGTGTCTGTGTGTGTTTGTCTGTGTGCATGCGTGCTTGTGTGTGTGTGTGTGTGTGTGTGTGTGCATGCATGCGTGTGTGCGTGTATGTGTGTGTGTGCATGCGTGATATACCCAGGGTGGTGTTTGAGGGACAATAGCAAATGTGTATCTCAGTGTCGCAATGCAGTCATATACACTGTGTGCACAAAACATTAGGAACACCTGCTCTTTCCATGACACAGACTGACCAGGTGAATCCAGGTGAAAGCTATGATCCTTTCTCCATGTCCGCTGTTAAATCCACTTCAATCAGTGTAGATTAGATGAAGGGGAAGAGACAGGTTACAGAAGGATTTTCAAGCCTTGAGACAATTGAGAGACGTATTTTGTATGGGTGCCATTCAGAGTGTGAATTATTAAGACAAAAAGATGTAAGGGCCTTAGAATGGGGAATTGTTGTTGGTGCTACTAGGGCTGTGGTGGTCACAACATTTCATCAGCTGGTGATTGTCAAGTAAATAACTGTCTCATGGCAATTGACCGTTAATTGGCATAAACACATTGTCACACCCTGATCTGTTTCACCTGTCCTTGTGATTGTCTCCTCCCCCTCCAGGTGTCGCTTATTTCCCCCAGTGTATTTATCCCTGTGTTTCCTGTCTCTCTGTGCCAGTTTGTCTTGTATGTTTTTCAAGTCAACCAGTATGTTTTTCCGTACTCCTGCTTCTATTCTCCTATTGCTAGCCATCCCGGTTTTGACCCTTGCCTGTTTTCTGGACTCCGTACCCGCCTGCCTGACCATTCTGAACTGGTTTTGACCTTTTGCCTGTCCATGACCATTCTCTTCACTACCCCTTTTGGATTGTTTAACAAATATCAAAGACTCAAACCATCTGCCTTCCATGTCTGCATCTGGGTCTTGCCTTGTGCCCTTATACACATCACTCTGTTTTCTCGTGCAATTGCATAACCTAAATAAATGTTGTGCACCATGAGCTCATGGGCTCTCATGAAGTGTTTGATTAGATTTTCGATGACATTTGCATTGATGTCAGAGGGACAATAGAGTGCTGAGTTCCCAGCAGTTAGCACGTTTGGTAGGCTACTAATGACCAGCAGCAGCATCAGAACATCAGAATTACTGTGACTGCTAGTGTGGCGGTAATACTGTCACCGCAACAGCTCTAGGTGTAAGTCAATATTGGGAAGTGTTCCAACTGTTTTGTACACTCAGTATGTGTGTGTGTCTGTTTGCATCTGTGTGTGTTTGCCTGCATGTTGTGTGTATTTTGTGGGGATGTGTGTTTGTGGTAAAGAGTCACTTCTCAGCACAATGAGATCAACGAGATCAATGGCATCAATGAGATCAATGAGATGAAATGCAGAGTACATAATAACTAGTCTCTCGAGCACTTTCCAGTTGATCCTATTGGGAATGGAACATGGCTCGCTCTCTCTCTCTCTCTCTCTCTCTCCCTATCTTTCTCTTCCTCTCGCTTTTTCTCTCTCTCTCTCTCCCTATTACTCTCTCTCTCTCTCCCTAATTTCTTTCACTTACTCTCTCTCTATCTTTCTCTCTCTCTCACTTTTTTTCCCTCTCTCTCTCTCTCTCTCTCTCTCTCTCTCCCTCTCTCCCTATTACGCTCTCTCTCTCTCTCTCTCACTATCTTTCTCTTCCTCTCGCTTTTTTTTAACTCTCTCTCCCTATTACTCTCTCTCTCTCCCTAATTTCTTTCACTCTCTCTCTCCCTATCTTTCTCTCTCTCTCACTTTTTTTTCTCTCTCTCTCTCTCTCTCTCTCTCTCTCTCTCTCTCCCTATTACTCTCTCTCTCTCCCTATTTCTTTCTCTCTTTCTCTTTCTCTCTCTCTCTCTCTCTCTCTCTCTCTCTCTCACTCTCTCTCCCTATTTCTCTCTCTCTCTCTCTCTCTCCCTATTTCTCACTCTCCCTCCCTATTAATGTTTGTTGTTGTTGAATAACTGCCTACAGTTCTGCACTTTCTTTTAATTTGATATAGTAAGTTACTTCCGTTAACTAATAACTAAACACAATAGAAGTTACACTGTAGTAGCTACAATAACCATATACACAGTACAATCTATCTTCTCTGGGTGGCTGTCTCTAGTTCTGTCCCTATGGTACACAGTTTCTCTATCTATCTCTACAGCCAAGTAACCCCCCCCCCCCCCCCCCCCCCCCCTACCCTCCACCCCCCGTTGTAATCACAGTATGTGGGCGGAGCTGGAGCGTGCCCAATTTGACTGGGGCGCAGAATGAGTGTTGGCCTGCTCGTCCACTCCAATTTCGCTCCAGTACCGCTCCAGTAGTGCTCACTTCATGAGCTCAGGGCATGCCCAGCCCAGCAAACATTTGTAGGCTACTTGTGTGCTGCTATAGCTCCTTGCTTTAGCTACTGTCAGGGAGCTCGCTAAATATGTTCATAAAGAAACTCATTAAACACACAGGTGCAAAATCAAGATGACTTGCGAAGATGAGGAGGACCAAGAGGAAGAGAGGAAGTGCAGTGATGTAGTGTCCACAACTAATGAATCATTGTGGAATCTGAAAAGACACATATCCCAAAAGCATGATGGTGTACTACGTGCACATTCTAACAGAAAGGAACGAGCTGGGTAGATAGCTGAGTGTGTCATTGTAGCAAAGTATTTATAAACTAAACATCAGATCTCTTAAGTTATTATCTATTCAATAGGCTATAATTGATTCTGGCCCAATAGGCCTGGTACATTACATCTTTTAATGAGCTTTCCATTTTGATAGGGTTATTTTTTGATGGGGTTATTTTTTGATAGGGTTATTTTTTGATAGGGTTATTTTTGATAGGTTTATTTTTTGATAGGGTTATTTTTGCTGGGGTTAATTTTTTGATATGGTTATTTTTGATAGGGTTATTTTTTGATAGGTTTATTTTTGATAGGGTTATTTTTGATAGGGTTATTTTTGATAGGGTTATTTTTTGATAGGGTTATTTTTGATAGGGGTATTTTTTGATAGGGTTATTTTTTGATAGGGTTCTTTTTTGATAGGGTTATTTTTTGATAGGGTTATTTTTGATAGGTTTATTTTGTCCGAAAAACTTTAGGCCTACCTTTAGAACATTTCAAATAAAATACTCTGCCTGGCAAGAATGGCCAGAAGGCTGTTTAGCACCCCCAGTGGCTTTGCAAGTGCAGAGAAGGTATTCTCCCCTGCTGACCTGCTCTCCTGGCACCATCGCATCAGCCTGAAGCCACAGACTCTGGCTCAAAGGCACTGTAGACTGAGAGCCTAATAAGGCATTTTCCCTTTCATTTGTATTCAATTCTAAATAAGTCACAGTGCTAAATGTGCCATTTATAGACTATAATGATTTAATACAACAAAATGTTGCACAGTGTATTTTTTTGTAGGTTTTGTAGGTTCTGCGCTTGAAATAATAGGCCAATAATATAGTGTAAATAATGAATTTTGGTTCCTTCTCAGGGTACCTGTCTGGCTCCTGACCTATTATGCTTTTTACTACAACATACAGCCTATTTACAGTCACCATTTCATGTTGTTTATTAAAATCATTTTCATTAAAATGACATGGTTTGGTTTCAATACTTCGAAAAGACAAAATGGTAGGTCCAGGTGGACACAAAAATAGATGGGTGTTGGTTAAATGGTGAATATAATGAGCGGCATTTTTCCCCCCTGTGAGGAAAGAGTGTTTTTGAATCCTTTCCCAAACTTTAACCCTTAACTCAAACCTATTTTAACCCCATCCCAAACTTAATCCTAAACTTAATGAGATGTGAAACCCTATGACCAGACATCAGTTTTTTTGGTTTCAAGTTTGCGGAGTTAGGTAACACTGTCTCACCTTAAACATCAAAAACCAAGCTTTACTTCACTTCATCCATAAACATCTGGAAAAACATGGACAAACGTCAAATTTCAAAGTCAAACTGTGATACCTTGTTGCGCACAGTCCCCTGTGTACATTCATTACCCCATGGGGTAAGACTTTCTCATCTTGTAATGATTTCTAAATACAGCCTGATCACCCTGAGACCTACACCAGCTGGTGATACTGACACACACACACACACACACACACACACACACACACACACACACACACACACACACACACACACACACACACACACACACACACACACACACACACACACACACACACACACACACACACACACACACACACACACACACACACACACACAGACACACACACACACACACACAGAAGGAAGTGGAAGTGGTGTTGCGAAGTTGATAAGCTTGATAAGCCTTGACAAAGTAGCTCAACAAGGAATGTTAGTGTATTTCTCTCTGTCTTTTTGGGAATCAGTTGTATTGACATTTCCACATCTCAGTCCATATCCAAACCACTATTGTGTTTAATTCCATCTCAATCTCTCTTTGTGTCAGTGATGTAATGGAGAGCAATTCCACCTCTCATCTCACTCCCCTCCCAAGAGTCAAAATGGCTCATTTTCCAACCTCATTGCATATCCTCTCCTTTTATGAGCTGTAATGGCAGAGAGAAACTGACTCCATTTTGTGTATGCAGATGCAACCAGGCAGCTAAACAGTTTGAGGCGTCTCAATAACATCAGAATAACATCAGACTAACATCAGATGAATGTTGGCTGTCATCTCCCAGCCACTGGCATCAGTCCTGCTGCCACTTAGGGAGTGACAGGCAATACACAAACTAAATCACTGGTGTGGAACAGCAGTACTAACACTGTTCTAGTAAATCACTAAGTTAGCATGACAGGCTAAATAGCCTCACACATATGGAAAAGAATGCATTCAAACACAAACACACACACGCAGACACACCCACACACACGCAGACACACACACACACGCACACACACACACACACACACACAAACACACACACACACACACACGCACACTGAGTGAGTCTGTCAAGTTAAATGGCCACTTTGAGCTCAGTTTGTTTACATTGGATAGAGCTGTCAGAGATTCACTGGCTATGATAGTGTAGTGTCCACTGAATGTGCTGACTAAGTTGAATTAAAAGCCTCACTAACACTCACACACAAGCATCATTAACACAGCCACAAATACAAAAGCAACACAATGGCACTCTCTCAAACACACTCCTAGCAGCTGACACAAACACGAACATACACACACACATCAAAACAAGGTGACCTCTAATCGTACTTCGGAGAACTGAAAGACCATTCAGTTGATAGTGAATGTTCTGACACATCAACATTCAGTGATAGTGAATGTTCTCACACATCAACATTCAGTGATAGTGAATGTTCTCACACATCAACATTCAGTGATAGTGAATATTCTGACACATCAACATTCAGTGATAGTGAACATTCTGACACATCAACATTCAGTGATAGTGAATGTTCTGACACATCAACATTAAGTGATAGTGAATGTTCTGACACATCAACATTCAGTGATAGTGAATGTTCTGGCACATTAACATTCAGTCATAGTGAACATTCTTACACATCAACATTCAGTGATAGTGAACATTCTTATACATCAACATTCAGTGATAGTGAATGTCCTAATGCCTAAACATTCAGTGATTGTGAATGTTCTGACACCTCACCATTCAGTCATAGTGAACATTCTGACACATCAACATTCAGTCATAGTGAAC
>NC_034187.2:76121523-76144023 GCF_002021735.2 Oncorhynchus kisutch
CTAAATTAAACAGGCCTGTCTCAGACTTTCCTGGTCTACATCCCAATTATCTCTCCTTCCTCCCAAAGTGTTCACTTGATCACTTCCCTTCACCGATTTGAAAATAAATGAATGTCATTAGAAATATGATGGAAACTGTCTCTAGCCCGTGACTCATATGCCAATGCTTTTCAATTTGAGGGAAGTAGTGAACAGGTGCACAGTTCAGGAGAAATGAGATATTATTGGGACACAACCATGGATTCTCTCTTATTGAATACTCTGTGTTGCTCCACGAAGAAACAGGGCACACACTACCAGGAATCCATTATTATGTTGTTTCATTTTTCATGTATAAACTATTTTCTAATACACTGAACCGGTTCTATTTGATTGTTATTTCCTCTCCATCTGTTGTGCTTTCCGTCCACCTTGGCCTCAGGGCAGGACCCAGTGAGGGGGTCCCAACTACTATTGGACCAGATAATTACCTCTTTAGCATCAGACAGAGAGAGAGACACAGAGAGAGAGAGAGAGAGAGAGAGAGAGAGAGAGAGATAGATAGAGAGAGAGAGAGAGAGAGAGAGAGAGAGAGAGAGAGAGAGAGAGAGAGAGAGAGAGAGAGAGAGAGAGAGAGAGAGAGAGAGAGAGAGAGAGAGAGAGAGTAGAGAAAGAGAATAGAGAGAGGGAAAGAGAGATAGATAGAGAGTAGAGAGAGGGAAAAAAAGTAGAGAGAGGGAAAGAGAGTAGAGAGAGGGAAAGAGAGTAGAGAGAGGGAAAGAGAGTAGAGAGGGAAAGAGAGTAGAGAGAGGGAAAGAGAGTAGAGAGAGGGAAAGAGAGTAGAGAGAGGGAAAGAGAGTAGAGAGGGGGAAAGAGAGTAGAGAGAGGGAAAGAGAGTAGAGAGAGGGAAAGAGAGAGAGAAAGAGAGTAGAGAGAGGGAAAGAGAGTAGAGAGAGGGAAAGAGAGTAGAGAGGGGGAAAGAGAGTAGAGAGAGGGAAAGAGAGTAGAGAGAGGGAAAGAGAGAGAGAAAGAGAGTAGAGAGAGGGAAAGAGAGTAGAGAGAGGGAAAGAGATAGAGAAAGAGAGTAGAGAGAGGGAAAGAGAGTAGAGAGAGGGAAAGAGAGTAGAGAGAGGGAAAGAGAGAGAGAAAGAGAGTAGAGAGAGGGAAAGAGAGTAGAGAGAGGGAAAGAGAGTAGAGAGAGAGAAGCAACGCCCTGCTCAAGAAGCAACCAGGGTCAACACCCTGCTGAAGAAGAACCAGGGTCAATGCCCTGCTCAAGAAGAACCAGGGTCAATGCCCTGCTCAAGAAGAACCAGGGTCAACGCCCTGCAGAAGAAGAACCAGGGTTAACAGCCTGCTCAAGAAGAACCAGGGTCAACGCCCTGCAGAAGAAGAACCAGGGTTAACGCCCTGCTCAAGAAGAACCAGGGTCAACGCCCTGCTCAAGAAGAACCAAGGTCAACGCCCTGCTCAAGAAGCAACCAGGGTCAACGCCCTGCTCAAGAAGAACCAGGGTCAACGCCCTGCTCAAGAAGCAACCAGGGTCTCTACCCTGCTCAAGAAGCAACCTGGGTCAACGCCCTGCTCAAGAAGCAAGCAGGGTCAACAACCTGCTCAAGAAGCAACAAGGGTCAACGCCCTGCTCAAGAAGCAACCAGGGTCAACGCCCTGCTCAAGAAGCAACCAGGGTCAATGCCCTACTCAAGAAGCAACCAGGGTAAATGTCCTGCTCAAGAAGAACCATGTCAATGCCCTGCTCAAGAAGCAACCAGGGTCAACGCCCTGCTCAAGAAGCAACCAGGGTTAACGCCCGGCTCAAGAAGAACCAGGGTCAACGCCTTGCTCAAGAAGAACCAGGGTCAACGCCCTGCTCAAGAACAGCCAGGGTCAACACCCTGCTCAAGAAGCAACCAGGGTCAACGCCCTGCTCAAGAAGAACCAGGGTCAACGCCCGGCTCAAGAAGAACCAGGGTCAACGCCCTGCTCAAGAACAACCAGGGTCAACGCCCTGCTCAAGAAGAACCAGGGTCAACGCCCTGCTCAAGAAGCAACCAGGGTCAACGCCCTGCTCAAGAAGAACCAGGGTCAATGCCCTGCTCCAGAAGCAACCAGGGTCAACACCCTGCTCAAGAAGAACCAGGGTCAATGCCCTGCTCAAGAAGAACCAGAGTCAACGCCCTGCTCAAGAAGAACCAGGGTCAACGCCATGCTCAAGAAGAACAAGGGTCAACGCCCTGCTCAAGAAGTACCAGGGTCAACGCCCTGCTCAAGAAGAACCAGAGTCTATGCCCTGCTCAAGAAGAACCAGGGTCAACGCCCGGCTCAAGAAGAACCAGGGTCAACGCCCTGCTCAAGAACAACCAGGGTCAACGCCCTGCTCAAGAAGAACCAGGGTCAACGCCCTGCTCAAGAAGAACCAGGGTCAACGCCCTGCGCAAGAAGCAACCAGGGTCAATACCCTGCTCAAGAAGAACCAGGGTCAATGCCCTGCTCAAGAAGAACCAGAGTCAACGCCCTGCTCAAGAAGAACCAGGGTCAACGCCATGCTCAAGAAGAACCAGGGTTAACGCCCTGCTCAAGAAGTACCAGGGTCAACGCCCTGCTCAAGAAGAACCAGGGTCTATGCCCTGCTCAAGAAGAACCAGGGTTAACGCCCTGCTCAAGAAGAACCAGGGTCAACGCCCTGCTCAAGAAGAACCAAGGTCAACGCCCTGCTCAATAAGAACCAGGGTCAACGCCCTGCTCAAGAAGCAACCAGTGTCACTACCCTGCTCAAGAAGCAACCAGGGTCAACGCCCTGCTCAAGAAGCAACCAGGGTCAACGCCCTACTCAAGAAGAACCAGGGTCAATGCCCTGCTCAAGAAGAACCACGGTCAACGCCCTGCTCAAGAAGAACCAGGGTCAACACCCTGCTCAAGAAGCAACCAGGGTCAACGCCCTGCTCAAGAAGAACCATGTCAACGCCCTGCTCAAGAAGCAACCAGGGTCAACGCCCTGCTCAAGAAGCAACCAGGGTTAACGCCCGGCTCAAGAAGAACCAGGGTCAATGCCCTGCTCAAGAAGCAACCAGGGTCAACGCCCTGCTCAAGAAGCAACCAGGGTCAACGCCCTGCTCAAGAAGAACCAGGGTCAACGCCCTGCTCAAGAAGCAACCAGGGTCAATGCCCTGCTCAAGAAGAACCAGGGTCAACGCCCTGCTCAAGAAGAACCAGGGTCAACGCCCTGCTCAAGAAGCAACCAGGGTCAACGCCCTGCTCAAGAAGCAACCAGGGTCAACGCCCTGCTCAAGAAGCAACCAGGGTCAATGCCCTGCTCAAGAAGAACCAGGGTCAACGCCCTGCTCAAGAAGAACCAGGGTCAACGCCCTGCTCAAGAAGCAACCAGGGTCAACGCCCTGCTCAAGAAGAACCAGGGTCAACGCCCTGCTCAAGAAGCAACCAGGGTCAACGCCCTGCTCAAGAAGCAACCAGGGTCAACGCCCTGCTCAAGAAGAACCAGGGTCAACGCCCTGCTCAAGAAGAACCAGGGTCAGCAATACAGCAATGCAAAAAACAAAAGACTTCAGGACAACATAAATCATAACAGCCAACTGAATATGTTTGAGTGCATGTCTGGCACTATTTACATGTGTGTGTGTCCGGGTATGTGCACATGTGTGCATTTCAATGAGAGTGTGTGTACAGTGTATTGCATGTATACAAACATCTACACAGCATCAGCTTCAGGCAAACCGGCATTAACTGTAAGTGCTGTTATTGTGAAGTGGAGATGTCTAGCAGCAACAACAGCTCAGCCGTAAAGTGGTACACTACACAAGCTCACAGAATGGGACCGCCGCATGCTGAAGGGCCAGGCGTAAAAATCGTCTGCCCTCGGTTTCAACGCTCACTACCGAGTTCCAAACTGTCTCTGGAAGCAACGTCAGCACAAGACCTGTTCGTCGGGAGCTTCATGAAATGTTACTGTGCAGACAGAGAGAGGCCTATATTCATCAGTTAGTTACGGTGCAGACAGAGAGACTCCCTACAAGGCCTATATACATCAGTTAGTTACGCTGCAGACAGAGAGACTCCCTACAAGGCCTATATTCATCAGTTAGTTACGGTGCAGACAGAGAGACTCCCTACAAGGCCTATATTCATCAGTTAGTTATGGTGCAGACAGAGAGACTCCCTACAAGGCCTATATTCATCAGTTAGTTATGCTGCAGACAGAGAGACTCCCTACAAGGCCTATATACATCAGTTAGTTACGCTGCAGACAGAGAGACTCCCTACAAGGCCTATATACATCAGTTAGTTATGGTGCAGACAGAGAGACTCCCTACAAGGCCTATATTCATCAGTTAGTTATGGTGCAGACAGAGAGACTCCCTACAAGGCCTATATTCATCAGTTAGTTACGCTGCAGACAGAGGGACTCCCTACAAGGCCTATATACATCAGTTAGTTATGGTGCAGACAGAGAGACTCCCTACAAGGCCTATATTCATCAGTTAGTTACGCTGCAGACAGAGGGACTCCCTACAAGGCCTATATTCATCAGTTATTTTATTTCATTATTTGTTTCACCTTTATTTAACCAGGTAGGCCAGTTGAGAACAAGTTCTCACTTACAACTGGCCAAGATAAAGCAAAGCAGTGCGACAAAAGCAAAAACACGGAGTTAACCATAAACAAATGTACAGTCAATAACACAAAATAAAATAAAAATGTAAAAATCCATGTACAGTGTCTGCAAATGTAGAAGAGTAGGGAGGTAGGCAATAAATAGGCCCTAAAAAATAATTACAATATACCAATAATACTGGAGTGATAGATGTGCAGATGATGATGTGCAAGTAGAGATACTGGGGTGCAAAAGAGCAAGAGGATAAGTAACAATATGGGGATGAGGTAGTTGCGTGGCTATTTACAGATGGGCTGTGTACAGGTGCAGTGATCAGTAAGCTGCTCTGACAGCTGATGCTTAAAGTTAAAGAGAGAGATATAAGACTCCAGCTTCAGAGATTTTTGCAATTCATTCCAGTCATTGGCAGCAGCAGAGAACTTGAAGCAAAGGCAGCCGAAGGAAGTGTTGGCATTGGGGATGACCAGTGCAATAAACCTGCTGGAGCACGTAGTACAGGTGGGTGTTGCTATGGTGACCAGTGAGCTGAGATAAGGCAGGGCTTTACCTAGCAAAGACTTATAGATGACCTGGAGCCAGTGGGTTTGGTGACGGATTTGTAGTGAGGGCCAGCCAACGAGAGCATACAGGTTGTAGTGGTGGGTAGTATATGGGGCTTTGGTGATAAAATGGATGTTACTGTGATAGACTACATCCAGTTTGCTGAGTAGAGTGTTGGGGGCTATTTTGTAAATGACATCGCCGAAGTCAAGGATCAGTAGGATAGTCAGTTTTACGAGGGTATGTTTGGCGAAATAGGAAGCCGATTCTAGATTAAATTTTTGATTGGAGATGCTTAATGTGAGTCTGGAAGGAGAGTTTAACCAGAGACCTAGGTATTTGTAGTTGTCCACATATTCTAGGTCAGAACCGTCCAGAGTAGTGATGCTAGTCGGGCGGGAGGGTGCGGGCAGTAATCTGTGCGGGCAGCAAAGCAGTAGGAGGCCACGGAAGGAGTGTTGTACGGCGTTGAAGCTCATTTGGAGATTTGTTAGCACAGTGTCCAATGAAGGGCTAGATGTATAAATAATGGTGTCGTCTGCGTAGATGTGGATCATAGAATAACCAGCAGAAAGAGCGACATCATTGATATATACAGAAAAAAAGAGTCAGCCCATGAATTTAACCCTGTGGCACCCCCATAGAGACTGCCAGAAGTCCGGACAACAGGCCCTCTGATTTGCCACACTGAATTATATCTGAGAAGTAGTTGGTGAACCAGGCGAGGCAGTCATCTGAGTCTGCCGATAAGAATGCGGTGATTGAAGGAGTCAAAAGCCTTGGCCAGGTCGATGAAGACGGCTGCAAAGTACTGTCTTTTATCGATGGCGGTTATGATATCATTTAGGACCTTGATCGTGGCTGAGGTGCAACCATGACCAGCTCGGAAACCAGATTGCATAGTGGAGAAGGTATGGTGGGATTTGAAATGGTCGGTGATCTGTTTATATGCCAGCAGTATACCACCCTACATACTACTCCTGGTTTACTTCTGAAGCTAAGCAGGGTTGGTCCTGGTCAGTCCCTGGATGGGAGACCAGATGCTGTTGGAAGTGGTGTTGGAGGGCCAGTAGGAGGCACTCTTTCCTCTGATCTAAAAAATATCCCAATCCCCCAGGGCAGTGATTGTGGACACTGCCCTGTGTAGTGTGCCGTCTTTCAAATGGGATGTTAAATGGGCGTCCTGACTCTCTGAGGTCATTAAAGATCCCATGGCACTTACTGTAAGAGTAGGGGTGTTAACCCTGGTGTCCTGGCTAAATTCCCAATCTGGCTATCAAACCATCATGGTCACCTAATAATCCCCAGTTTACAATTGGCTCATTCACCACCCTCCTCTCCCCTGTAACCCAGGTCATTGCTGTTAATGAGAATGTGTTCTCAGTCAATTTACCTGGTTATAAAAATTACTGGGCTTTTGAAGATTTTAGAAAGGCAGGAGGATGAATATAGGTCTATAACAGTTTGGGTCTAGAGTGTCCCCCCTTGAAGCGAGGGATGACCCAGGCAGCTTTACAATCTTTGGGGTTCTCAGACAATACGAAAGAGAGGCCCAGGATACCCGGGCCAGGTCAATTAGAGAGGCCTGCTTGCTGAAGTGTTTTAGGGAGTTTTTAATAGTGATGAGGGGTGGTCGTTTGACCACGGACCCATTACGCACACATGCAATGAGGCAGTGATTGCTGAGATCCTGGTTGAAGACAGCAGAGGTGTATTTAGAGGGAAAGTTGGTCAGGATGATATCTAAGAGGGTGCCCATGGTTAAGGATTTAGGGTTGTACCTCATAGGTTCCTTGATAAGTTCTGTGAGATTGAGGGCATCAATCTTAGACTGTAGAACGGCCGGGGTGTTAAGTCACCTAACACAACGATCAATTCAAATATGGTGTCCAGGGCACAGCTGGGGGCTGAGTGGGGTCTGTAACAAGCGGCAACGGTGAGAGACTTATTTCTGGAGAGGTGGATTTTTTAAAGTAGAAGCTCGAATTGTTTGGGCACAGACCTGGATAGCATGACAGAAGGCTATCTCTGCAGTAGATTGCAACTCCGCCCCCTTTGGCAGTTCTATCTTGTTGGAAAAATGTATAGTTAGGGCTGGGAATGCCAGGCTTTTTAGTGGCCTTCCAGAGCCAGAATTCAGGCACGGCAGAGTGTGCTAAAGCAGTGAATAAAACTAACTTAGGGAGGAGGCTTCTAATGTTAACATGCATGAAACCAATGCTTTTACGGTTACAGAAGTCAACAAATGAGAGTGCCTGGGGAATGGGAGTGATGCTGGGGGCTACAGGGCCTGGGTTAACCTCCACATCACCAGAGGAACAAAGGAGGAGTAGGATAAGAGTACGGCTAAAGGCAATCAGAACTGGTCGTCTACTGTGTTCAGAACAGCGAGTAAACGGAACAGGTTTCTGAGCGCGGAAGAATAGATTCAATGCATAATGTACAGACAAGGGAATGGTAGGATGTGAGTACAGCGGAGGTAAGCCTAGGCATTGAGTGACGATGAGAGAGGTTTTCTCTCGAGAGGCACGATTTAAGCCAGGTGCGGTCACCGCATTTGTAGGGGAACATAAGGGCTAGCTAAGGCATATTGAGCGGGGCTCGAGGCTCTACAGTGAAATAAAACAAAAATTACTAACCAAAACAGCAATAGAAAAGGCATATTGACATTAGGGAGAGGCATGTTTAGTCGAGTGATCATAGGGTGCAGTGAGTAGCTAGGCGAGCTGGAGGCACGTTGACTCAGACAGCTAGCAGGCCGGGGCTAGCAGCGGGCTAGCAGATGGGCGTCAGGGGGACATCGCAAGGGTAGAGCTTGTTGAAACCCCCTTAGAAGGTTACGTCGGCAGACCAGTTGTGATGGATCGGCGGGGCTCCGTGTCGGCAGCAAAGGGTCCAGGCCAATTGGCAAAAGAGGTATTGAAGCCCAGGAATTGCTTGATGGATCTCTTCGGCTAGCCGGGAAAGGGGCCTAGTTCGAGGCTAGCCCCAGGCTAACTGGTGCTTGCTTTGTGACAGAGACGTTAGCCAGGAGTAGCCACTCGGAAGCAGCTAGCTAGCTTGCGATGATCTGGAGTAAAGGTTCAGAGCTTGCGGTAGGAATCCTGAGATGTGGTAGAGAAAAGCAGTCCGATATGCTCTCGGTTGATTACGCGCTGTGCAGGCTGGCAGGAGTTGACCGGGCTGAGGCTGGCAGATGTCTGAGTTAATGGTGATGACCGCTAGCAGTGGCTAACTGACTACTTGCTAGTAGCTAGCAAGCTAGCCAGCTTCTGAATTGGGTTCCAGTTCTAATGTGTAAAAATTAGCAGATCCATACTACATTGGGTGAGGCGGGTTGCCGGAGAGGATGTTCAGTCCATAGTTTGAAAATTAGATTAAAATGTTTTAAATACATACGAAATATATACAAGACAATCAAACCAGACATCCAACTGCTACGCCATCTTGGAATGAAGGATAGGGGGCGGTATTTCCCCTTTGGATGAATTGCGTGCCCATAGTGAACTACATAAAAATCTGTCCTAAATTGCTAATATATGCATATTATTATTATTATTGGATAGAAAACACTCTGAAGCTTCTAAAACCGTGTGAATTATGTCTGTGAGTATAACAGAACTCACAGGGGCAGGCAATCTTCCAAACTAGTTTTGGAATCCTGAAAGTTGGGGCAACTTTGACGTCATCGCCCCCTCCCTTCCCAACAAGTTATGGATCTGGAAACACTTCCTATGTCTTCCACTAGATGTCCTCATTCAGTAGAACGTTGAATGGTGCATATGCTGTGAACTTTGACCTAATGGGGTGAGAAATCGTGAGTGTCGCAAAGATTATCATGTGCGTGAAAGGCGCGCTTGGGTAAGAGTGCTTCCTTTGTTCCAATCAGCCTCAGACGAACATGGATGTCCCGGTTGGAATGCCATTCGTTTTGTATGTTTATAACATCCTGAAGATTGATTCTGCACTTAGTTTGACCAGTTTCGTCGACCTGTAATATGTAATTTGGAAGTTTTGATGCGCAATTATTCTGGACCAGAAGTAATTTTTTGGGCATTTGAGCTGAAAGTGTTAGCAGATGCTACTACATGGACACTAGAATTGAACATTATGAAACAAAACGATGTATTGTTGAAGTAGGACTCCTTCCACTACATTCTGATCGAAGACCATCAAAGGTAAGGGAATATTTATGTTGTAATTTTGTATTTCTGTTGACTCCAACATAGCGGAGAAATATTGTTACGTCTGAGCGCCGTCTCAGATTATTGCATGGTAAACTAATTCCGTAACGTTAAAAAAAATATGTGACACAGCGGTTGCATTAAGAACCCGTGTATCTTTCTAATTATATGTAGAACATGTATCTTTAGTCAAAGTTTATGATGAGTATTTCTGTTATCTGGCGTAGCTTTCTATAATTTCTCCGGACATTTTGGGGGAATTTTCTGAACATGGCGTCAATGTAAACCGAGATTTATGGATATAAAATGCATATTATCGAACAAAACATAAATATACTGTGTAACATGTCATATTACTGTCATCTGATGAAGGTTTTCAAAAAGTTAGTGAATGATTTTTCTTTTAATCCTGCGTTTGTGATTGTATCTTTTGTTCGACAAAATGGCTGCATATTGTCTGTGTTTTTGTGGTGGTTTAACATAAATATGTGCTATGTTTTCACCGTAAAACATTTTAAAAATCTGACACGCTGGGGAGATGAACAAGGTGTTTATCTTTCATTTAAGGTATTGGACTTGTTAATGTGTGGAGGTTAAATATTTCTAAGAATATTTTTGCATTCCCTGCGCCACCGTTTCAGCTGAACGGGGGGGTGGAGTTCCCTGAGGGGAACACCTCGCTTCAACAGGAGCAGACAGAGTCATACATTCATCAGTTAGTCTTAGTGCAGACAGAGACTCTCCCTACTAGGCCTATATTCATCAGTGTGCATGTGTGTGTGTGTGTGTGTGTGTGTGTCTGTGTGTGTTTGTGTGTGTGTGTGTGTGTTTGCACGGGCGTGAGAGTGAGCGTGGGGGAACGTTTGGAAGAGGGAGAGAGAGATGTCAGAGAGAATCATTTTACTTACTCTCTTCCATCAGTTCACTGACGTGCCTGTGTGTTGGAAAAACATGCCAATTATCTTCTAGTACAGTTTCACTTCAACTAAAGACTTTAAAATAGCAATCCACCTCGAGCTGAACAACCAAATGTTTTTACTTGGATATGTGTGTTTACATGCATCTGAGAGTGAGAAAAATAAAATACATTTTTATACAATCAAATTTTATTGGTCATACACATGTTTAGCAGATGTTATTGCGGGTGTAGCGAAATGCTTGTACTTCCAGCTCCGACAGTGCAATAATATCTAACAAGTAATATCTAACAATTGCACAACATATACCCAATACACACAAATCTAGTAAAGGAATGGAATTAAGTATATACAAATATATACACAAGCAATTTCAGAGCGACATAGAATAGGATACAGTAGAACACCATAGGATACAGTATATACATATGAGATGGGTAATGCAAGATATGTAGACCTTCTCGACAGTGGTCCCGTAGATGTAGATATGGGGGTGCTCCCTCTGCTGTTTCCTGAAGTCCATGATCATCTCCTTTGTTTCGTTGACGTTGAGTGAGAGGTTATTTTCCTGGAACCACACAACCAGAGCCCTCACCTCTTCCCTTTAGGCTCTCTCGTCATTGTTGGTAATCAAGCCTACTACTGTTGTGTTATCTGCAAACTTGATTGAGTTGGCGACGTGCTTGGCCACGCAGTTTTGGGTGAACAGGGAGTACCGGAGGGGATTGTGCACGCACCCATTGCGGGGCCCCAGTGTTAAGAATCAGCGAAGTGCAAGTATTGTTTCCTACCAGTTGGGGGTGGCCTGTCAGGAAGTCCAGGATCCAGTTGCACAGGGCGGGGTTCAGTCCCAGGGCCTCAAGCTTAAGGATGAGCTTGGAGGGTACTATGGTGTTGAATGCTGAGCTATAGTCAATGAACAGCATTCTTACATATGTATTCCTCTTGTCTAGATGGGATAGGGCAGTGTGCAGTGTGACGGTGATTGCATCGTCTGTGGATCTGTGGATCTGTTGGGGCGGTAAGCAAATTGAAGTGGGTCTAGGTTGTCAGGTAAGGCAGAGGTGATATGATCCTTGACTAGCCTCTCAAAGCATTTAATGATGACAGAAGTGAGTGCTACAGTGCGATAGTTCAGTTACCTTTGTCTTCTTGGATACAGGAACAATTGTGGCCATCTTGGAGTATGTGGAGACAGCAGACTGGCATAGGAAGAGATTGAATATGTCCGTAAACACACCAGCTAGTTGGTCTGCGCATGCTCTGAGGATGTGGCTAGCGATACCGTCTGGGCCAGCAACCTTGTGAGGGTTAACATGCTTAAATGTCTTACTCACATCGGCCACAGAGAAGGAGAGCCCACAGTCCTTGGTAATGGGCCACGTCAGTGTCACTGTGTTAACCCCTAAGCGTGCAAAGAAGGTGTTTAGTTTGTCTGAAAGCAAGATGTCGGTGAACACGACGTGGACGGTTTTCCTTTTGGAATCCGTGATTGTCTGTAGATCCTGCCACATACGTTTCGTGTCTGAGCCGTTGAATTGTGACTCCACTTTGTCTCTATACTGACCTGTTTGATTGTCTTGCGGAAGGAAATAGAGAGAGTGTGTGTGTGTGTGTGTGCTCATACATATTTAGTCACAGTCTCGTTTCAGGTTACTGAATGACAGGGGAATACTTTGATCTGATTTTCAAAAACACTGCACTCAGACAAGTACATGCTGAAGGCCATTTAATCAGTCACCTCCTACTAACATGACCTTATGTGTGTGTGTGTGTGTGTGTGTGTGTGTGTGTGTGTGTGTGTGTGTGTGTGTGTGTGTGTGTGTGTGTGTGTGTGTGTGTGTGTGTGTGTTCATGCTCCACAATGTCTGTTTCTCGAAATGTTACATTTCAAAGTTAAGAGTTAAGGATTGGTGCAGTGTTAAAACCCCCAAAAAATGTAAACGAGTGTCTACCACTGAGATTGAACACTGGGATTGAACACGTGACTCTCTCCAAATACCCATACTAGTGTACTACATAGTTTTAAACTGCATACTATGTACTCATCGTCGCATGCTATTTAACACATACCATTTAGTGAGAAGGTATTCCAAGGACACAATGCAGTAGGGGCTCCGGACTTGCTGAGTAGGTGGATTTTTCCAAATTCAACAGACATGCATCACATTATCCAACCTGATAATAGCACATTTTCAAATCAATGAATTTCTCTAAACTCTGAATCTAATAGGAATGGAGTTATAGGCTTACTCAGGCTGGTTATAGGCTTACTCAGGCTGGTTATAGGCTTACTCAGGCTGGTTATAGGTTTACTCAGGCTGGTTCTAGGCCTACTCAGGCTGGTTCTATACCTACTCAGGCTGGTTATAGGCCTACTCAGGCTGGTTCTAGACCTACTCAGGCTGGTTATAGGCAGACTATCACATTGGATCTATACCGCAGTAGACCATATAGCCCATATATCCTACTTAAAAAGGACTGAAAAAAGAAACAGATCATTTAATTCCATTAGTGAAACCTAAGTGCTGTAACATATACAAATTGAATCAGCCAAATACACACACCACTATCTTTCAAATGTTCTAATTAAAAGGCTATAAAACAGAAAAATGTGGACAGTCAGGAGCATCGCAAGTTCAGAACCATTGGACAGCAACATAATAAACTAAAGCACTGATCATTGGGAACGAGATCAGAATGACTGCTAAGGCTTGATCAATAAATTAGATAATTAAATCGGTAGCCACGCCTACAAAACTAAAGCAATACATATGTTCAAATCAAAAGGCATGATTAAATTGTCATCAATAATGCAGCCACATCCCAAGTCCCCGGTGCCGGCACATTCACAAATCAAAAGATGGTTTAGTATTTAGTTTAAAACCTCTGAACAAGGTCAAGAAAACAAGAAACACTTTCAATGAGAAAACACTTGAACCAAAACATTCTTAGCCTACATTTGAACACCACCACAGAAGCTTCGCTATTCGGCATCTTCCCAATTAAGTAGCCTAGCTTGGTTGTTTGGCTAGCCTACTTGAAGAGAAGTAGGGCCTATCACTAGCAGCCAACCTCTTCCAATGCATTGTGGGAAAAGTGTGCATCGAATTCTACTAGATGAAGAGCTGAAATTAGTATAACATGCTTGTATTTAAACCACACATGTACTCAATTTAAAATAATTCACATAACAAAAACTTTATATTTTCGCAATGCAGAATGCATCATCAGGGATTGCATTTGGGACACTATACCTATTTTGCCAATTGGCCCAGACCGTTTAACTACATGGAGACCAGCTGATCCATCACGACTGGTCTGCCGACCTAACCGCACGAGGGGGCTACAACAGACTTCTGCCGTCGCGACATCCCTCTAAGGCCCTTCTACGAGCCTGCTAACCCCGGCCCGCTAGCTGTCTGAATCGCCGTGTCTCCAGCTTGCCCAGCTACTCACTGGACCCCTATGATCACTTGGCTACGCATGCCTCTCCCTAATGTCAATATTCCTTGTTCATTGCTGTTTTGGTTAGTGATTGTTGCCTTATTTCACTGTAGAGCTTCTAGCCCTGCTCAATATGCCTTAGCTACGTAACCCTTTAGTTCCACCTCCTACACATGCGATGACCTCACCTGGTTTAAATAATGTTTCTAGAGACAATATCTCTCTCATCGTCACTCAATGCATAGGTTTACCTTCACTGTATTCACATCCTACCATACCCTTTTCTGTACATTATGCCTTGAATCTATTCTTCCGCGACCAGAAACCTGCTCCTTTTACTCTCTGTTCTGAAAGCAATAGACAACCAGTTATTTTAGCCTTTAGCCGTACTCTCATCCTACTCCTCCTCTGTTCCTCAGATGATGTGGAGGTTAACCCAGGCCCTGCAGCCCCCAGCATGACTCCCATTCCCCAGGCGCTCTCATTTGTTGACATCTGTAACCGTAAAAGCATTGGTTTCATGCATGTTAACATTAGAAGCCCCCTCCCTAAGTTTGTTTTATTCAATGCTTTAGCACACTCCGCCATGTCTGAATCCTGGCTCTGGAAGGCCACCAAAAAGCCTGAAATTTCCATCCTTAACTATAACATTTTACGACAAGATATACCTGCCAAAGGGGGCGAAGTTGCAAACTACTGGAGAAATAGCCTACAGAGTTCTGTCATACTATCCAGGTCTGTGCCCAAACAATTTGAGCTTCTACTTTTAAAAATCCACCTTTCCAGAAACAAGTCGCTCGCCGTTGCCGCTTGCTATAGACCAACTTCTGCCCCCAGCTGTGACCTGGACATAATATGTGAATTGATTGCCCCCCATCTATATTCAGAGCTCGTGCTGTTAGGTGACCTAAACTGGGACATGCTTAAAAAAGCATGCCCCATTCAAAAAATGTAGAACTAGGAACAGATATTGCCCTTGGTTCACTTCAGATCTTACTGCCCTTGACCAGCACAAAAACATAATGTGACTTACTGCAATAGCATCGAATAGCCCCCGTGATATGCAATTTTTCAGGGAAGTTTGGAACCAATATACACAGGAGGTTAGGAAAGCTAAGGCTAGCTTTTTCAAACAGAAATTTGCATCCTGTAGCACAATCTCTAAAAAGTTCTGGGACACTGTAAAGTCCATGGAGAATAAGAACTCCTCCTCCCAGCTTCCCACTGCACTGAGGCTAGGAAACACTGTGACCACCGATAAATCCGCGATAATTGAGAATTTCAATAAGCATCTTTCTACGGCTGGCCATGCTTTCCACCTGGCTACCCCTACCCCGGTCAACAGCCCTGTACCCCCCACAGCAACTTGCCCCAGCCTCCCCTTTCTCCTTCACCCAAATCCAGATAGCTGATGTTCTGAAAGAGCTGCAAAGTCTGGACCCCTGCAAATCAGCCGGGCTGACCCTTAGCTAATTTAACCACATGACCCATACGCCCATCTGCCACCCCTACCCACAACACCCTAGAAAAACCCAAGCCTACTTGATTGTAATTCTGCTTTCGTAGCAGAATCAGAAGTAGTTAGGTAACATTGATAAATAAGATGTTTTATTTACATAATAATGCTTATGTGAGATATTTCTCATTAGAATGTCTTCTTTTGGATAATACTGTTGTCAGTTGCATTTTCCTCTCTCTTCTCCAGGGAAAAAGTCACTTGGGGCTCAGAGAGGGGAGAGGTCAGGATTGTCTTCATATGTGAGGGTATCTGTTAAACCATGTGAAGGGATGATTGAGGGGGAACCAATTATCTCTTGGCGCAGCAATGTCTGTGTGCTAGTCACTCCCTACTTTTCCCATTTGGGGGAAGAGTATGGCAGTGTCTGGAACCATTGTATGTGCCCTCTGATGTTGCCCTTATCTGGACCTAGAGGCTCACTCTCCCCTGTGAGCTTGTCCAGGTGGGGGGGTTGTATTTGAGATGAGAATATCTAGAATTGACAATTGATATATGCCATTGGATGAGGTAATGTTTTGGTACTATGTTGATCCAAGAACGAGATAAGAACTTTGTTTAGGAGACCAAACTGAACGATAATGTATAGCTAATGCTGTCTGGCTATGGGATACTCCTCTCTCATGTAAAATTCTTCCTTTATGCATTTTTCCTAAGACTTGTGGTTCGTCATTGTGAGTTGGGAGGGGTAGATCTCAGTTGCCATTTTGTCAGGACTCTCAGAATTAATTTATAGACGCTGAATTGATCTGAGAGTCAAAGGGCTATGGTGAAGCTCATATTATGAAAAGATGGAGTTTAAAGTATAACTCTGACTTGTGTGTGGTTTGTAAACTCTCCTTTCACTTAGTAATACAGGAAATTACCACGGCACTGCTCACTGTTGCCCCTAATGGCCAGTTTTTAAGGCATTTCCAAATGTCCTCAGGACATGGAGAGATGTCCAATTTCGAAGTCAATCCTGAGTGATCTTGATGGTACTGTATGTGTGCATGCATGCGCAGGTGTGTGTGTGTGTGTGTGTGTCAGATCACAAACAATCAACCACTCAAGGGGCCTTGCATGAGCAAACAAGGAGATTGGTGCTGAGGTTGATAGTTTGCTGATCTGTTTGCTTGTATTATTCATCGACCACATGTCCTCCCCTTTATGTCCTAGTCACTTAGCAGATGCTCTTATCCAGAGTGACTTACAGTTAGTGCATTCATCTTAAGATAACTAGGTTGGACAACCACATATCCCAGTCATAGTATGTACATTTTTCCTCAATAAAGTCAGAGCTAGTGAGGGGGAAAGTCAAGTGCGTGTGTGTGTGTGGGGGGGGGGGGTTAAAATAATCTTTGAATAGGTAAGCTTTCACACACACACATCCAATGTTGTCCTTATCTGGATAGCTATGCCCCATGCCATTTCAACTGAAGGAAGAAGTTATCATAGTACTGAGTCCTCATCCTAACAAATGCACTGCACCTTGTGAAACATTTTATATCCTAAGACAGGGTTTCCCAACCTTCCCCTCGGGGCCCCTCGATTATTTGCTGACTAATTTAATCAGGTATGCCAGTTTAAAACAAAAATGTGAAACATCTTGGGGGGTCAGAGGAGAGGGTTGGGAAACCTTGTCTTTAGATCAGATCTGACGAAAATGGTATGTGTAAATCAAAGCAACACAGTGAATGCAAGCTGGTGATAAGGGCAAACAGGCTGCTCAAGACAAGCGCCCACAATTTTATTTTTGGTCCACTAGCCACTGTTGCAGGTAGATTTAAAAATATACCAGCCAGTCAGATTTTTTACAAGAAAAGAAATAAATAAATAAAAGACCAACAAAATACAAAAAAACAGTTGAGCTTTGTAATGTTTCTAAAACAATACATGTTTTACTAATAAGAACTAATGTGGTATATTGTTTCATTTCATTTCATTTTTAGGTGACCGTAGTCTTTTAACCAAAATATCACAGAGAGAGAAAAATATCACCAGTGACTTTAAGGGCACAAGGTTACCATGGTGACGTGACTAGAGTGATGCTTGTGACTTTGAGATTGAGAGTCTGACTAGTAGAAGCGTTGTCTGCTTTCCCCTAGCAGTTGAAACTCAAACACAGAACAACAACCTAGCTTGTGAACAAAACAATGTTAACTTTTATATGAGATATGGATGAGTTTTCACGTCCTACACCTTCCACTAGATGTCAACAGTCAATAGAACTTTGTCTGATGACTAATATGAAGGGGGGGGGGGGTCAACTGACACAGGAACGTCACCACTGCCACGAGTTGACAGTGCTTTCACCGTGCGCGTTCACAGTAATTCTAATTCTCCGGTTGGAATGTTATTGAAGATATATGTAAACAACATTCTAAAGATTGATTCAGTACATCGTTTGACATGTTTCTACTGACTGTTACGGAATTTTTGGACATTTCGTCACGTTATAGTGGACGCGCTTTGTGACTTTGGAATTGTTTACCAAACGCGCTAACCAAAGTAGACATTTTCAAACAAATCAAGCATTTATTGTGGACCTGGGATTCCTAGGACTGCATTCTGATGTAGTTCATCAAAGGTAAGGAAACATTTATCATGTGTTTTCTGGTTTCTGTTGACTCCAATATGTGGCTAATTTGGCTACTGTTCTGAGCTCCGTCTCAGTTTATTGCATGGGTTTCTTTTTCCGTAATCTTTAAAAAAAAATCTGACACAGCGGTTGGTTGCATTAAGGAGAGGTATATCTATAATTCCTTGTGTATAACTTGTATTATCATCTACATTTATGATGAGAATTTCTGTTGAAACGATGTGGCTATGCAAAATCACTTGATGTTTTTGGAACTAGTGAATCTAATACGCCAATATAAACTCCGATTTTTTTATATAAATATGAACTTCATCAAACAAAACATGCATGTATTGTGTAACATGAAGTCCTATGAGTGTCATCTGATGAAGATCATCAAAGGTTAGTGATTCATTTTATCTATATTTCTGCTTTTTGTGAATGCTATATTTTGCTGGAAATGCCTGTGCTTATTGTGGTTTGGTGGAGACCTAACATAATCGTTTGTATTGCTTTCGCTGAAAAGCCTATTTGAAATCAGACACTTTGGTGGGATTAACAACAAGATTAACTTTAAAATGATATAAAACACATGTATGTTTTAGGAATTGTAATTATGAGATACTCTGTGGTTTGAATTTGGCGCCCTCTATTTTCACTGGTAGTTGTCATATAGATCCAGGTTACAGCCGTAACAAGTTTTAACAGGGACAAAGTCTCACTTCAGTGGATTTTAGTTTCAAGTAAATTATCCAACATTTATGCCTGTTTGTAGAGTTTCTAAAATTGATTATTCCACTCAGCTCTTCACGTGCATTCAGCCCCCAGCAGTGTTGCAGCGCAAGGTGGGATAGGCTATAGCATCTACTGATAGACACTTCAGAATTAATGCCTAAACTTAACCATGTAGTTGTTTTTGTTTTAACCCTCTCCCAAACCTTAACCCTTAACTTAACTATTTGGAATGAATGCAGGAGTGGCTGCATAAAGGAGGAGCAGCAGGAACCCAGAGTGTCCAAGACATCTAGAAATGTAATGTTTGAATTAACTTAGAAATTTGACGTTTTGAGAAACATGGATACATGTCAGAATCTGAAGTTAAATTGGTAAAACCGTGAGATCTTGTTGGATAAGGGTGCTCAAAAATATGATGCCAATGACTTTCTATTTAAACTTTGAACGGTGAGCCGCTGAAGAAAAGCTGAAATAACCTTCTATCTGGCCTGTTCATCCATTCTTATAGCTTCTAAAACGGTTTGTATTGACATCCGGTATCGATGTATCTTGTTGAAGTTTTGCCTACACAAAGGTAGTGTGATGCAAACAACTCTCAAGGTCTGTCCACTTAAAGTGAAACATTCATATCGCAGTACATGGATCCACAAGCATATACACACTCTTAAACACAACACTCACAACCATATATACACACACATTGTCACACATGTACACACAATTGTGATTGTAATTCTTCACGTTTTACTGGTGAAATGTCCAAACTGCATCTCCATGCCAATCATTTGAATGATATACATGGGAATATGCATTTAGATCTTCTTGACTTACTGTTTTGTGAGTGAATTAGAGCAGGTGGTGTTAACAAACTATTAGCCTTGTATTTTGTTTTAATGAAAAAATACATCCTGCCTAGTGGCGCTCTCTGTTTGACAGATTAGATTATTTTTGGGACAATTCAGCTTCAGATAACCATCATTAGGAATGAGGAGTTGTTTTTGGTGGAACAGTAAGGTTATAGGCCTACTATGCTATGGTGTTATATTCTATGCTATGGTGTTATATAGGCCTACTATGCTATGGTGTTATATTCTGTTCTGTTACATAAAATTATGTGATCTTGCAAGACATTGATTCAGCTTTGATCTAATTTTACTAGATGAGCACCATTGTAAGAAGTCAAAATCTTATATTTAATAATAATAATACGTTATTTGTATTACAATTAGGAGTAGGCAACAGATGTTATTGATATTACATTTTAAGCAATTGGAGCCCTCGTCGTGGTGCTGAAAGGACAGCGCCAGGATTGCGCAATGATGTTAAAGAAGTTAAACCAACTTGTTGTGCTGAAGGACAGCTGAAGGACAACTCTGCCATTCGGCCAGTTCAAACAACAATAGTATAGCCTAATAGGGCTAAGACTACGTGGTATAGCTATTTGTAAGCTATAGCCTAGTACAAATACAAATACATATAGCTTAATATCATTGCACTGTTTGAGAGGAAAGCTTTATTGTGTCACAACGGCCGTGACTGGGAGTCCCATAGGGCGGTGCACAATTGGCCCATCGTCGTTCGGGTTAGGGGAGGGTTTGGCCAGGAGTTGCTTTACTTGGCTCATCGCTCTCTAGCAACTCCATGTGGCGGGCCGGGCGCCTGCAGGATGACTTCAAGTGGTCAGTTGAATTGTGTTTCTTCCGAAACATTGGTGCAGCTTGCTTCCGTGTTAAGCAGGCTTAACTTGTTGAATCTAGGGGGCACTATTTTCATTTTTGGAAAAATAACGTTCCAAAAGTAAACGGGCTATTTTGTCAGGACAAGACGCACAAATATGCATATAATTGACCGCTTAGGATAGAAAACACTCTAAAGTTTCCAAAACTGTAAAAATATTGTCTGTGAGTATAACAGAACTGATATAACAGGCGAAAGCATGAGAAAAATCCAATCAGGAAGGGACTCTTATTTAGAATGCTCTGCGTTCCTATGCGTCCCATTTAGAGCAGTGAATGAGATATCAACCAGATTCCTTTTTCTATGGCTTCCCTAATGTTTCTAGTGTCACAAAACATAGTTTCAGGCATTTCTTTAGAAAAATGAGCCTGAACATCAACATTGCGTCAGTGGTCAGCTGGAGTCTCTCAGAGTGTTTTGTGCATAAAAGACAAATGCGGCCATTGTTTCTCTCTTTCCTACTAAGAAGCCACCTGTCCCGGTTGATATATTATCGAATAGATATTTGAAAAACACCTTGAGGATTGATTATAAACAATGTTTGCCTTGTTTCTGTCGATATTATGGAGCTAATTTGGAATATTTTTCGCCACTGTCATGACCGCAATTTCCGGTCGAATTCTCAGCCAAACGTGAAGAACTAACGGAGTTATTTTGGCTACAAAAATAATATTTTGGGAAAAAAGGAACATTTGCGATCTAACTGGGAGTCTTGTGAGTGAAAACATCCGAAGCTCATCAAAGGTAAACGATTTAATTTGATTGCTTTTCTGATTTTCATGACCAGGTTACCTTCTGCTAGCTAGGCATAATGCTATGCTAGGCTATCGATAAACTTACACAAATGCTTGTCTTGCTTTGGCTGTAAAGCAGAGTTTCAAAATCTGAGATGACAGGGTGATTAACAAAAGGCTAAGCTGTGTTTCAATATATTTCACTTGTGATTTCATGAATATGAATATTTTCTAGTAATATTTGTGTCCGTTGCGTTGTCAGTTAATGACAACGCTCCCGGATCCGGGATGAGTAGTTCCAAGAGTTAAGGAGCGCTGTTTGGCAGGTTCTGTTTCGGAGAAAGCATGACTCGACCTTTGCCTCTCCTGAGCCCATTGGGCAGTTGCAGCGATGAGACAAAATTTGAATTGGGAGAATTTAAGAAAAAGTCCAATTCAAATAAATAAAAATATCCCAAGCAGGGCTACAGCAACGTAGAGAGAGGGTCAGGCTCATAAGGCTTTATGGTTGCCAACCTGGTGTGGGTGTCCTTGGCAGAAGGGTGTCGCTGTAACCAATTGATCACGTCAGTCTGGGTTCCACTGCACAAGAGGGGTTCCGTGGAGTATTATGAACATCAATGCAGACACAGTGAATTTTGATGATTTTGGCCAAAGTGGTCATGCCTCCAACGGGCCTCCGCAATGCACACACGTAGTGTTCTTCATCATTCTCGCCACTGCCAGAGAGAAGAATGAGAAGAAACCACCATTTTTCTCTTATATCGTTTTACATGACACTTTTGTGGTAATAAAATATACAGTACCAATCAAACATTTGGACACACCTACTCATTCAAGGGTTTTTCATATTTTTTTACTATTTTCTACATTGTAGAATAGTAGTGAAGGCATCAACTCTATGAAATAACACATATGGAACCAGAACAGGGTTTCTTCAAAGTAGCCACCCTTTGCCTTGATGACAGCTTTGCACACTCTTGGTTTTCTCAACCATCTTCATGGGGTAGTCACCTGGAATACATTTAAATTAGCAGGTGTGCCTTGTTAAAGTTAATTTGTGGAATTTATGTCCCTCTTAATGCGTTTGAGACAATCAGTTGTGTTGTGACAAGGTAGAGGTGGTATACAGAAGACGGACCTATTTGTAAAAGACCAAGTCCATATTATGGCAACACCTCAAATAAGCAAAGAAGAACTAAAGTCCATCATTGATTTTAGACATTTCAATAACTTTTAAGGTTTCTTCATCAAGTGATGAAACTGGCTCTCATGAGGACCACCACAGGAAAGGAAGACCCAGAATTACCTCTGCTGCAGAGGATAAGTTCCTTAGAGTTACCAGCCTCAGAAATTGAAGCCCAAATAAATGATTCACGGGGTTCAAGCAACAGACACATCGCAACAATAACTGTTCAGAGGAGACTGCGTGAATCAGGCCTTAATGGTTGAATTGCTGCAAATAAACCACTACTAAAGGACACCAATAAGAAGAAGAGACTTGCTTGGGCCAAGAAACAT